>NW_025533463.1:732500-790000 GCF_020615455.1 Coregonus clupeaformis
CTGTGTATATCTGACTGTGTGTCTGTCTGTGTGTGTGTGACTGTGTGTGTCTGACTGTGTGTCTGACTGTGTGTGTCTGACTGTGTGTGTCTGACTGTGTGTCTGACTGTGTGTCTGACTGTGTGTGTCTGACTGTGTGTCTGACTGTGTGTCTGACTGTGTGTGTCTGACTGTGTGTGTCTGACTGTGTGTATCTGACTGTGTGTGTCTGACTGTGTGTGTCTGACTGTGTGTATCTGACTGTGTGTGTCTGACTGTGTGTGTCTGACTGTGTGTATCTGACTGTGTGTCTGACTGTGTGTGTCTGACTGTGTGTGTCTGACTGTGTGTCTGACTGTGTGTGTCTGACTGTGTGTGTCTGACTGTGTGTCTGACTGTGTGTCTGACTGTGTGTATCTGACTGTGTGTGTCTGACTGTGTGTGTCTGACTGTGTGTCTGACTGTGTGTCTGACTGTGTGTATCTGACTGTGTGTCTGACTGTGTCTCTGACTGTGTGTCTGACTGTGTGTGTCTGACTGTGTGTGTCTGACTGTGTGTCTGACTGTGTGTCTGACTGTGTGTGTCTGACTGTTTGTCTGACTGTGTGTCTGACTGTGTGTGTCTGACTGTGTGTGTCTGACTGTGTGTCTGACTGTGTGTCTGACTGTGTGTATCTGACTGTGTGTCTGACTGTGTCTCTGACTGTGTGTCTGACTGTGTGTGTCTGACTGTGTGTGTCTGACTGTGTGTCTGACTGTGTGTCTGACTGTGTGTCTGACTGTGTGTGTCTGACTGTGTGTGTCTGACTGTGTGTGTCTGACTGTGTGTGTCTGACTGTGTGTCTGACTGTGTGTGTCTGACTGTGTGTGTCTGACTGTGTGTCTGACTGTGTCTCTGACTGTGTGTCTGACTGTGTGTGTCTGACTGTGTGTGTCTGACTGTGTGTGTCTGACTGTGTGTATCTGACTGTGTGTCTGACTGTGTGTCTGACTGTGTGTGTCTGACTGTGTGTGTCTGACTGTGTGTCTGACTGTGTGTATCTGACTGTGTGTGTCTGACTGTGTGTCTGACTGTGTGTGTCTGACTGTGTGTCTGACTGTGTGTCTGACTGTGTGTATCTGACTGTGTGTATCTGACTGTGTGTCTGACTGTGTGTCTGACTGTGTGTGTCTGACTGTGTGTGTCTGACTGTGTGTCTGACTGTGTGTATCTGACTGTGTGTGTCTGACTGTGTGTCTGACTGTGTGTCTGACTGTGTGTCTGACTGTGTGTGTCTGACTGTGTGTCTGACTGTGTCTCTGACTGTGTGTCTGACTGTGTGTGTCTGACTGTGTGTCTGACTGTGTGTCTGACTGTGTGTCTGACTGTGTGTATCTGACTGTGTGTCTGACTGTGTGTATCTGACTGTGTATCTGACTGTGTGTCTGACTGTGTGTGTCTGACTGTGTCTCTGACTGTGTGTCTGACTGTGTGTCTGACTGTGTGTATCTGACTGTGTGTATCTGACTGTGTGTCTGACTGTGTGTCTGACTGTGTGTGTCTGACTGTGTGTATCTGACTGTGTGTCTGACTGTGTGTCTGACTGTGTGTATCTGACTGTGTGTGTCTGACTGTGTGTCTGACTGTGTGTCTGACTGTGTGTCTGACTGTGTGTGTCTGACTGTGTGTGTCTGACTGTGTGTCTGACTGTGTGTCTGACTGTGTGTGTCTGACTGTGTGTCTGACTGTGTGTGTCTGACTGTGTGTCTGACTGTGTGTCTGACTGTGTGTATCTGACTGTGTGTCTGACTGTGTCTCTGACTGTGTCTGACTGTGTGTGTCTGACTGTGTGTGTCTGACTGTGTGTCTGACTGTGTGTCTGACTGTGTGTGTCTGACTGTGTGTGTCTGACTGTGTGTGTCTGACTGTGTGTGTCTGACTGTGTGTCTGACTGTGTGTGTCTGACTGTGTGTGTCTGACTGTGTGTCTGACTGTGTCTCTGACTGTGTGTCTGACTGTGTGTGTCTGACTGTGTGTGTCTGACTGTGTGTGTCTGACTGTGTGTATCTGACTGTGTGTGTCTGACTGTGTGTCTGACTGTGTGTGTCTGACTGTGTCTCTGACTGTGTGTCTGACTGTGTGTGTCTGACTTAGTGTGTCTGACTGTGTGTGTCTGACTGTGTGTCTGACTGTGTGTCTGACTGTGTGTGTCTGACTGTGTCTCTGACTGTGTGTCTGACTGTGTGTGTCTGACTTAGTGTGTCTGACTGTGTGTCTGACTGTGTGTCTGACTGTGTCTCTGACTGTGTGTCTGACTGTGTGTCTGACTGTGTCTCTGACTGTGTGTCTGACTGTGTGTCTGACTGTGTGTGTCTGACTGTGTGTATCTGGCTGTGTGTCTGACTGTGTGTCTGACTGTGTGTGTCTGACTGTGTGTGTCTGACTGTGTGTCTGACTGTGTGTCTGACTGTGTGTGTCTGACTGTGTGTGTCTGACTGTGTGTCTGACTGTGTGTATCTGACTGTGTGTGTCTGACTGTGTGTCTGACTGTGTGTCTGACTGTGTGTCTGACTGTGTCTCTGACTGTGTGTCTGACTGTGTGTCTGACTGTGTGTCTCTGACTGTGTGTCTGACTGTGTGTCTGACTGTGTGTCTGACTGTGTCTCTGACTGTGTGTCTGACTGTGTGTGTCTGACTGTGTGTGTCTGACTGTGTGTCTGACTGTGTGTCTGACTGTGTGTGTCTGACTGTGTGTGTCTGACTGTGTGTGTCTGACTGTGTGTGTCTGACTGTGTGTCTGACTGTGTGTGTCTGACTGTGTGTGTCTGACTGTGTGTCTGACTGTGTCTCTGACTGTGTGTCTGACTGTGTGTGTCTGACTGTGTGTGTCTGACTGTGTGTGTCTGACTGTGTGTATCTGACTGTGTGTGTCTGACTGTGTGTGTCTGACTGTGTCTCTGACTGTGTGTCTGACTGTGTGTGTCTGACTGTGTATCTGACTGTGTCTCTGACTGTGTGTCTCTGACTGTGTGTGTCTGACTGTGTGTGTCTGACTGTGTGTGTCTGACTGTGTGTCTGACTGTGTGTCTGACTGTGTGTGTCTGACTGTGTGTCTGACTGTGTGTCTGACTGTGTGTATCTGACTGTGTGTCTGACTGTGTCTCTGACTGTGTGTCTGACTGTGTGTGTCTGACTGTGTGTGTCTGACTGTGTGTCTGACTGTGTGTCTGACTGTGTGTGTCTGACTGTGTGTGTCTGACTGTGTGTGTCTGACTGTGTGTGTCTGACTGTGTGTCTGACTGTGTGTGTCTGACTGTGTGTGTCTGACTGTGTGTCTGACTGTGTCTCTGACTGTGTGTCTGACTGTGTGTGTCTGACTGTGTGTGTCTGACTGTGTGTGTCTGACTGTGTGTATCTGACTGTGTGTGTCTGACTGTGTGTCTGACTGTGTGTGTCTGACTGTGTCTCTGACTGTGTGTCTGACTGTGTGTGTCTGACTTAGTGTGTCTGACTGTGTGTGTCTGACTGTGTGTCTGACTGTGTGTCTGACTGTGTGTGTCTGACTGTGTCTCTGACTGTGTGTCTGACTGTGTGTGTCTGACTTAGTGTGTCTGACTGTGTGTGTCTGACTGTGTGTCTGACTGTGTGTCTGACTGTGTGTCTGACTGTGTCTCTGACTGTGTGTCTGACTGTGTGTCTGACTGTGTCTCTGACTGTGTGTCTGACTGTGTGTCTGACTGTGTGTGTCTGACTGTGTGTTCTGGCTGTGTGTCTGACTGTGTGTGTCTGACTGTGTGTGTCTGACTGTGTGTCTGACTGTGTGTCTGACTGTGTGTGTCTGACTGTGTGTGTCTGACTGTGTGTCTGACTGTGTGTATCTGACTGTGAGTGTCTGACTGTGTGTCTGACTGTGTGTGTCTGACTGTGTGTCTGACTGTGTGTCTGACTGTGTGTCTGACTGTGTGTCTCTGACTGTGTGTCTCTGACTGTGTGTCTGACTGTGTGTCTGACTGTGTCTCTGACTGTGTGTCTGACTGTGTGTGTCTGACTGTGTGTGTCTGACTGTGTGTCTGACTGTGTGTCTGACTGTGTGTGTCTGACTGTGTGTGTCTGACTGTGTGTGTCTGACTGTGTGTGTCTGACTGTGTGTCTGACTGTGTGTGTCTGACTGTGTGTGTCTGACTGTGTGTCTGACTGTGTCTCTGACTGTGTGTCTGACTGTGTGTGTCTGACTGTGTGTGTCTGACTGTGTGTGTCTGACTGTGTGTATCTGACTGTGTGTGTCTGACTGTGTGTGTCTGACTGTGTCTCTGACTGTGTGTCTGACTGTGTGTGTCTGACTGTGTATCTGACTGTGTCTCTGACTGTGTGTCTCTGACTGTGTGTGTCTGACTGTGTGTGTCTGACTGTGTGTGTCTGACTGTGTATCTGACTGTGTCTCTGACTGTGTGTGTCTGACTGTGTGTGTCTGACTGTGTCTCTGACTGTGTGTCTGACTGTGTGTGTCTGACTGTGTATCTGACTGTGTCTCTGACTGTGTGTGTCTGACTGTGTGTGTCCTGACTGTGTGTGTCTGACTGTGTGTGTCTGACTGTGTGTCTGACTGTGTGTCTGACTGTGTGTGTCTGACTGTGTGTGTCTGACTGTGTGTGTCTCCGACTGTGTGTCTCCGACTGTGTGTGTCTGACTGTGTATCTGACTGTGTCTCTGACTGTGTGTGTCTGACTGTGTGTGTCTGACTGTGTGTGTCTGACTGTGTGTGTCTGACTGTGTGTATCTGACTGTGTGTCTGACTGTGTGTGTCTGACTGTGTGTGTCTGACTGTGTGTCTGACTGTGTGTCTGACTGTGTGTGTCTGACTGTGTGTGTCTGACTGTGTGTGTCTCCGACTGTGTGTCTCCGACTGTGTGTGTCTGACTGTGTATCTGACTGTGTCTCTGACTGTGTGTGTCTGACTGTGTGTGTCTGACTGTGTGTGTCTGACTGTGTGTCTCCGACTGTGTGTGTCTGACTGTGTGTCTGACTGTGTCTCTGACTGTGTGTGTCTGACTGTGTGTGTCTGACTGTGTGTGTCTGACTGTGTGTGTCTGACTGTGTGTGTCTGACTGTGTCTCTGACTGTGTGTGTCTGACTGTGTGTGTCTGACTGTGTGTGTCTGACTGTGTGTCTGACTGTGTGTCTGACTGTGTGTATCTGACTGTGTCTCTGACTGTGTGTCTCCGACTGTGTGTGTCTGACTGTGTATCTGACTGTGTATCTGACTGTGTGTCTGACTGTGTATCTGACTGTGTGTCTGACTGTGTGTGTCTGACTGTGTGTGTCTGACTGTGTGTATCTGACTGTGTGTCTGACTGTGTGTGTCTGACTGTGTGTGTCTGACTGTGTGTCTCCGACTGTGTGTGTCTGACTGTGTGTCTCCGACTGTGTGTGTCTGACTGTGTATCTGACTGTGTATCTGACTGTGTGTCTGACTGTGTATCTGACTGTGTGTCTGACTGTGTGTGTCTGACTGTGTGTGTCTGACTGTGTGTCTCCGACTGTGTGTGTCTGACTGTGTGTATCTGACTGTGTGTATCTGACTGTGTGTCTGACTGTGTGTCTCCGACTGTGTGTGTCTGACTGTGTATCTGACTGTGTATCTGACTGTGTGTCTGACTGTGTATCTGACTGTGTGTCTGACTGTGTGTGTCTGACTGTGTGTGTCTGACTGTGTGTCTCCGACTGTGTGTGTCTGACTGTGTGTATCTGACTGTGTGTATCTGACTGTGTGTCTGACTGTGTGTCTGACTGTGTCTCTGACTGTGTGTCTGACTGTGTGTGTCTGACTGTGTGTCTGACTGTGTCTCTGACTGTGTTTCTGACTGTGTGTCTGACTGTGTCTCTGACTGTGTGTCTGACTGTGTGTCTGACTGTGTGTCTGACTGTGTGTCTGACTGTGTGTCTCTGACTGTGTGTCTGACTGTGTGTCTGACTGTGTGTCTGACTGTGTGTGTCTGACTGTGTATCTGACTGTGTGTCTGACTGTGTGTCTGACTGTGTCTCTGACTGTGTGTCTGACTGTGTGTCTGACTGTGTGTCTGACTGTGTGTGTCTGACTGTGTATCTGACTGTGTATCTGACTGTGTCTCTGACTGTGTGTCTCTGACTGTGTGTGTCTGACTGTGTGTATCTGACTGTGTGTCTGACTGTGTGTGTCTGACTGTGTGTGTCTGACTGTGTGTGTCTGACTGTGTGTCTCCGACTGTGTGTGTCTGACTGTGTGTCTCCGACTGTGTGTGTCTGACTGTGTATCTGACTGTGTATCTGACTGTGTGTCTGACTGTGTATCTGACTGTGTGTCTGACTGTGTGTGTCTGACTGTGTGTGTCTGACTGTGTGTCTCCGACTGTGTGTATCTGACTGTGTGTATCTGACTGTGTGTCTGACTGTGTCTCTGACTGTGTCTCTGACTGTGTGTCTGACTGTGTGTCTGACTGTGTCTCTGACTGTGTGTCTGACTGTGTGTCTGACTGTGTCTCTGACTGTGTGTCTGACTGTGTGTCTGACTGTGTGTCTGACTGTGTGTCTGACTGTGTGTCTCTGACTGTGTGTCTGACTGTGTGTCTGACTGTGTGTCTGACTGTGTGTGTCTGACTGTGTATCTGACTGTGTGTCTGACTGTGTGTGTCTGACTGTGTATCTGACTGTGTGTCTGACTGTGTGTCTGACTGTGTCTCTGACTGTGTGTCTGACTGTGTGTCTGACTGTGTGTCTGACTGTGTGTGTCTGACTGTGTATCTGACTGTGTGTCTGACTGTGTGTGTCTGACTGTGTATCTGACTGTGTGTCTGACTGTGTGTCTGACTGTGTCTCTGACTGTGTGTCTGACTGTGTGTCTGACTGTGTGTCTGACTGTGTGTGTCTGACTGTGTATCTGACTGTGTGTCTGACTGTGTGTCTGACTGTGTGTCTGACTGTGTGTGTCTGACTGTGTGTCTGACTGTGTGTCTGACTGTGTGTCTGACTGTGTGTGTCTGACTGTGTGTCTGACTGTGTGTCTGACTGTGTGTCTGACTGTGTGTCTGACTGTGTGTGTCTGACTGTGTGTCTGACTGTGTGTCTGACTGTGTGTCTGACTGTGTGTGTCTGACTGTGTGTCTGACTGTGTGTCTGACTGTGTGTGTCTGACTGTGTGTCTGACTGTGTGTGTCTGACTGTGTGTATCTGACTGTGTGTCTGACTGTGTGTCTGACTGTGTGTGTCTGACTGTGTGTCTGACTGTGTGTCTGACTGTGTGTCTGACTGTGTGTGTCTGACTGTGTGTGTCTGACTGTGTGTCTGACTGTGTGTGTCTGACTGTGTGTCTGACTGTGTCTCTGACTGTGTGTCTGACTGTGTGTGTCTGACTGTGTGTCTGACTGTGTGTGTCTGACTGTGTGTGTCTGACTGTGTGTCTGACTGTGTCTCTGACTGTGTGTCTGACTGTGTGTGTCTGACTGTGTGTCTGACTGTGTGTCTGACTGTGTGTCTGACTGTGTGTATCTGACTGTGTGTCTGACTGTGTGTATCTGACTGTGTATCTGACTGTGTGTCTGACTGTGTGTGTCTGACTGTGTGTCTGACTGTGTGTATCTGACTGTGTGTCTGACTGTGTGTGTCTGACTGTGTGTGTCTGACTGTGTGTCTGACTGTGTGTGTCTGACTGTGTGTGTCTGACTGTGTGTCTGACTGTGTGTCTGACTGTGTGTGTCTGACTGTGTGTCTGACTGTGTGTCTGACTGTGTGTGTCTGACTGTGTGTGTCTGACTGTGTGTATCTGACTGTGTGTGTCTGACTGTGTGTGTCTGACTGTGTGTATCTGACTGTGTGTGTCTGACTGTGTGTGTCTGACTGTGTGTATCTGACTGTGTGTCTGACTGTGTGTGTCTGACTGTGTGTCTGACTGTGTGTGTCTGACTGTGTGTGTCTGACTGTGTGTCTGACTGTGTGTCTGACTGTGTGTATCTGACTGTGTGTGTCTGACTGTGTGTGTCTGACTGTGTGTCTGACTGTGTGTCTGACTGTGTGTATCTGACTGTGTGTCTGACTGTGTCTCTGACTGTGTGTCTGACTGTGTGTGTCTGACTGTGTGTGTCTGACTGTGTGTCTGACTGTGTGTCTGACTGTGTGTGTCTGACTGTTTGTCTGACTGTGTGTCTGACTGTGTGTGTCTGACTGTGTGTGTCTGACTGTGTGTCTGACTGTGTGTCTGACTGTGTGTATCTGACTGTGTGTCTGACTGTGTCTCTGACTGTGTGTCTGACTGTGTGTCTGACTGTGTGTCTCTGACTGTGTGTCTGACTGTGTGTCTGACTGTGTGTCTGACTGTGTCTCTGACTGTGTGTCTGACTGTGTGTGTCTGACTGTGTGTGTCTGACTGTGTGTCTGACTGTGTGTCTGACTGTGTGTGTCTGACTGTGTGTGTCTGACTGTGTGTGTCTGACTGTGTGTGTCTGACTGTGTGTCTGACTGTGTGTGTCTGACTGTGTGTGTCTGACTGTGTGTCTGACTGTGTCTCTGACTGTGTGTCTGACTGTGTGTGTCTGACTGTGTGTGTCTGACTGTGTGTGTCTGACTGTGTGTATCTGACTGTGTGTGTCTGATTGTGTGTGTCTGACTGTGTCTCTGACTGTGTGTCTGACTGTGTGTGTCTGACTGTGTATCTGACTGTGTCTCTGACTGTGTGTCTCTGACTGTGTGTGTCTGACTGTGTGTGTCTGACTGTGTGTGTCTGACTGTGTATCTGACTGTGTCTCTGACTGTGTGTGTCTGACTGTGTGTGTCTGACTGTGTCTCTGACTGTGTGTCTGACTGTGTGTGTCTGACTGTGTATCTGACTGTGTCTCTGACTGTGTGTGTCTGACTGTGTGTGTCTGACTGTGTGTGTCTGACTGTGTGTGTCTGACTGTGTGTCTGACTGTGTGTCTGACTGTGTGTGTCTGACTGTGTGTGTCTGACTGTGTGTGTCTCCGACTGTGTGTCTCCGACTGTGTGTGTCTGACTGTGTATCTGACTGTGTCTCTGACTGTGTGTGTCTGACTGTGTGTGTCTGACTGTGTGTGTCTGACTGTGTGTGTCTGACTGTGTGTATCTGACTGTGTGTCTGACTGTGTGTGTCTGACTGTGTGTGTCTGACTTGTGTGTCTGACTGTGTGTCTGACTGTGTGTGTCTGACTGTGTGTGTCTGACTGTGTGTGTCTCCGACTGTGTGTCTCCGACTGTGTGTGTCTGACTGTGTATCTGACTGTGTCTCTGACTGTGTGTGTCTGACTGTGTGTGTCTGACTGTGTGTGTCTGACTGTGTGTCTCCGACTGTGTGTGTCTGACTGTGTGTCTGACTGTGTCTCTGACTGTGTGTGTCTGACTGTGTGTGTCTGACTGTGTGTGTCTGACTGTGTGTGTCTGACTGTGTGTGTCTGACTGTGTCTCTGACTGTGTGTGTCTGACTGTGTGTGTCTGACTGTGTGTGTCTGACTGTGTGTCTGACTGTGTGTCTGACTGTGTGTATCTGACTGTGTCTCTGACTGTGTGTCTCCGACTGTGTGTGTCTGACTGTGTATCTGACTGTGTATCTGACTGTGTGTCTGACTGTGTATCTGACTGTGTGTCTGACTGTGTGTGTCTGACTGTGTGTGTCTGACTGTGTGTATCTGACTGTGTGTCTGACTGTGTGTGTCTGACTGTGTGTGTCTGACTGTGTGTCTCCGACTGTGTGTGTCTGACTGTGTGTCTCCGACTGTGTGTGTCTGACTGTGTATCTGACTGTGTATCTGACTGTGTGTCTGACTGTGTATCTGACTGTGTGTCTGACTGTGTGTGTCTGACTGTGTGTGTCTGACTGTGTGTCTCCGACTGTGTGTGTCTGACTGTGTGTATCTGACTGTGTGTATCTGACTGTGTGTCTGACTGTGTGTCTCCGACTGTGTGTGTCTGACTGTGTATCTGACTGTGTATCTGACTGTGTGTCTGACTGTGTATCTGACTGTGTGTCTGACT
This sequence comes from Coregonus clupeaformis, assembly GCF_020615455.1. NCBI lineage: Eukaryota > Metazoa > Chordata > Actinopteri > Salmoniformes > Salmonidae > Coregonus > Coregonus clupeaformis. The sequence goes on from NW_025533463.1 coordinate 742,474, forward strand.
GTGTGTGTCTGACTGTGTGTGTCTGACTGTGTGTCTCCGACTGTGTGTGTCTGACTGTGTGTATCTGACTGTGTGTATCTGACTGTGTGTCTGACTGTGTGTCTGACTGTGTCTCTGACTGTGTGTCTGACTGTGTGTGTCTGACTGTGTGTCTGACTGTGTCTCTGACTGTGTTTCTGACTGTGTGTCTGACTGTGTCTCTGACTGTGTGTCTGACTGTGTGTCTGACTGTGTGTCTGACTGTGTGTCTGACTGTGTGTCTCTGACTGTGTGTCTGACTGTGTGTCTGACTGTGTGTCTGACTGTGTGTGTCTGACTGTGTATCTGACTGTGTGTCTGACTGTGTGTCTGACTGTGTCTCTGACTGTGTGTCTGACTGTGTGTCTGACTGTGTGTCTGACTGTGTGTGTCTGACTGTGTATCTGACTGTGTATCTGACTGTGTCTCTGACTGTGTGTCTCTGACGTGTGTGTCTGACTGTGTGTATCTGACTGTGTGTCTGACTGTGTGTGTCTGACTGTGTGTGTCTGACTGTGTGTGTCTGACTGTGTGTCTCCGACTGTGTGTGTCTGACTGTGTGTCTCCGACTGTGTGTGTCTGACTGTGTATCTGACTGTGTATCTGACTGTGTGTCTGACTGTGTATCTGACTGTGTGTCTGACTGTGTGTGTCTGACTGTGTGTGTCTGACTGTGTGTCTCCGACTGTGTGTATCTGACTGTGTGTATCTGACTGTGTGTCTGACTGTGTCTCTGACTGTGTCTCTGACTGTGTGTCTGACTGTGTGTCTGACTGTGTCTCTGACTGTGTGTCTGACTGTGTGTCTGACTGTGTCTCTGACTGTGTGTCTGACTGTGGATGTGTGTCTGACTGTGTGTCTGACTGTGTGTCTCTGACTGTGTGTCTGACTGTGTGTCTGACTGTGTGTCTGACTGTGTGTGTCTGACTGTGTATCTGACTGTGTGTCTGACTGTGTGTGTCTGACTGTGTATCTGACTGTGTGTCTGACTGTGTGTCTGACTGTGTCTCTGACTGTGTGTCTGACTGTGTGTCTGACTGTGTGTCTGACTGTGTGTGTCTGACTGTGTATCTGACTGTGTGTCTGACTGTGTGTGTCTGACTGTGTATCTGACTGTGTGTCTGACTGTGTGTCTGACTGTGTCTCTGACTGTGTGTCTGACTGTGTGTCTGACTGTGTGTCTGACTGTGTGTGTCTGACTGTGTATCTGACTGTGTGTCTGACTGTGTGTCTGACTGTGTGTCTGACTGTGTGTGTCTGACTGTGTGTCTGACTGTGTGTCTGACTGTGTGTCTGACTGTGTGTGTCTGACTGTGTGTCTGACTGTGTGTCTGACTGTGTGTGTCTGACTGTGTGTGTCTGACTGTGTGTCTGACTGTGTGTGTCTGACTGTGTTTCTGACTGTGTGTGTCTGACTGTGTGTCTGACTGTGTGTCTGACTGTGTGTGTCTGACTGTGTGTCTGACTGTGTGTGTCTGACTGTGTGTATCTGACTGTGTGTCTGACTGTGTGTCTGACTGTGTGTGTCTGACTGTGTGTCTGACTGTGTGTCTGACTGTGTGTCTGACTGTGTGTGTCTGACTGTGTGTGTCTGACTGTGTGTCTGACTGTGTGTGTCTGACTGTGTGTCTGACTGTGTCTCTGACTGTGTGTCTGACTGTGTGTGTCTGACTGTGTGTCTGACTGTGTGTGTCTGACTGTGTGTGTCTGACTGTGTGTCTGACTGTGTCTCTGACTGTGTGTCTGACTGTGTGTGTCTGACTGTGTGTCTGACTGTGTGTCTGACTGTGTGTCTGACTGTGTGTATCTGACTGTGTGTCTGACTGTGTGTATCTGACTGTGTATCTGACTGTGTGTCTGACTGTGTGTGTCTGACTGTGTGTCTGACTGTGTGTATCTGACTGTGTGTCTGACTGTGTGTGTCTGACTGTGTGTGTCTGACTGTGTGTCTGACTGTGTGTGTCTGACTGTGTGTGTCTGACTGTGTGTCTGACTGTGTGTCTGACTGTGTGTGTCTGACTGTGTGTCTGACTGTGTGTCTGACTGTGTGTGTCTGACTGTGTGTGTCTGACTGTGTGTATCTGACTGTGTGTGTCTGACTGTGTGTGTCTGACTGTGTGTATCTGACTGTGTGTGTCTGACTGTGTGTGTCTGACTGTGTGTATCTGACTGTGTGTCTGACTGTGTGTGTCTGACTGTGTGTCTGACTGTGTGTGTCTGACTGTGTGTGTCTGACTGTGTGTCTGACTGTGTGTCTGACTGTGTGTATCTGACTGTGTGTGTCTGACTGTGTGTGTCTGACTGTGTGTCTGACTGTGTGTCTGACTGTGTGTATCTGACTGTGTGTCTGACTGTGTCTCTGACTGTGTGTCTGACTGTGTGTGTCTGACTGTGTGTGTCTGACTGTGTGTCTGACTGTGTGTCTGACTGTGTGTGTCTGACTGTTTGTCTGACTGTGTGTCTGACTGTGTGTGTCTGACTGTGTGTGTCTGACTGTGTGTCTGACTGTGTGTCTGACTGTGTGTATCTGACTGTGTGTCTGACTGTGTCTCTGACTGTGTGTCTGACTGTGTGTGTCTGACTGTGTGTGTCTGACTGTGTGTCCGACTGTGTGTCTGACTGTGTGTCTGACTGTGTGTCTGACTGTGTCTCTGACTGTGTGTCTGACTGTGTGTGTCTGACTGTGTGTGTCTGACTGTGTGTGTCTGACTGTGTGTATCTGACTGTGTGTCTGACTGTGTGTCTGACTGTGTGTGTCTGACTGTGTGTGTCTGACTGTGTGTCTGACTGTGTGTATCTGACTGTGTGTGTCTGACTGTGTGTCTGACTGTGTGTGTCTGACTGTGTGTCTGACTGTGTGTCTGACTGTGTGTATCTGACTGTGTGTATCTGACTGTGTGTCTGACTGTGTGTCTGACTGTGTGTGTCTGACTGTGTGTGTCTGACTGTGTGTCTGACTGTGTGTATCTGACTGTGTGTGTCTGACTGTGTGTCTGACTGTGTGTCTGACTGTGTGTCTGACTGTGTCTCTGACTGTGTGTCTGACTGTGTGTCTGACTGTGTGTCTGACTGTGTGTCTGACTGTGTGTGTCTGACTGTGTGTCTGACTGTGTCTCTGACTGTGTGTCTGACTGTGTGTGTCTGACTGTGTGTCTGACTGTGTGTCTGACTGTGTGTCTGACTGTGTGTATCTGACTGTGTGTCTGACTGTGTGTATCTGACTGTGTATCTGACTGTGTGTCTGACTGTGTGTGTCTGACTGTGTGTCTGACTGTGTGTCTGACTGTGTGTCTGACTGTGTGTATCTGACTGTGCGTATCTGACTGTGTGTCTGACTGTGTGTGTCTGACTGTGTGTGTCTGACTGTGTGTATCTGACTGTGTGTCTGACTGTGTGTATCTGACTGTGTGTTCTGACTTGTGTGTCTGACTGTGTGTCTGACTGTGTGTCTGACTGTGTGTCTGACTGTGTGTGTCTGACTGTGTGTGTCTGACTGTGTGTCTGACTGTGTGTCTGACGTGTGTGTCTGACTGTGTGTCTGACTGTGTGTCTGACTGTGTGTATCTGACTGTGTGTCTGACTGTGTCTCTGACTGTGTGTCTGACTGTGTGTGTCTGACTGTGTGTCTGACTGGTGTGTGTCTGACTGTGTGTGTCTGACTGAGTGTGTCTGACTGTGTGTGTCTGACTGTGTGTGTCTGACTGTGTGTCTGACTGTGTGTGTCTGACTGTGTGTGTCTGACTGTGTGTCTGACTGTCCTGACTGTGTGTCTGACTGTGTGTGTCTGACTGTGTGTGTCTGACTGTGTGTGTCTGACTGTGTGTATCTGACTGTGTGTGTCTGACTGTGTGTCTGACTGTGTGTGTCTGACTGTGTCTCTGACTGTGTGTCTGACTGTGTGTGTCTGACTTAGTGTGTCTGACTGTGTGTGTCTGACTGTGTGTCTGACTGTGTGTCTGACTGTGTGTGTCTGACTGTGTCTCTGACTGTGTGTCTGACTGTGTGTGTCTGACTTAGTGTGTCTGACTGTGTGTGTCTGACTGTGTGTCTGACTGTGTGTCTGACTGTGTGTCTGACTGTGTCTCTGACTGTGTGTCTGACTGTGTGTCTGACTGTGTCTCTGACTGTGTGTCTGACTGTGTGTCTGACTGTGTGTGTCTGACTGTGTGTATCTGGCTGTGTGTCTGACTGTGTGTCTGACTGTGTGTGTCTGACTGTGTGTGTCTGACTGTGTGTCTGACTGTGTGTCTGACTGTGTGTGTCTGACTGTGTGTGTGTCTGACTGTGTGTCTGACTGTGTGTATCTGACTGTGTGTGTCTGACTGTGTGTCTGACTGTGTGTCTGACTGTGTGTCTGACTGTGTCTCTGACTGTGTGTCTGACTGTGTGTCTGACTGTGTGTCTCTGACTGTGTGTCTGACTGTGTGTCTGACTGTGTGTCTGACTGTGTCTCTGACTGTGTGTCTGACTGTGTGTGTCTGACTGTGTGTGTCTGACTGTGTGTCTGACTGTGTGTCTGACTGTGTGTGTCTGACTGTGTGTGTCTGACTGTGTGTGTCTGACTGTGTGTGTCTGACTGTGTGTCTGACTGTGTGTGTCTGACTGTGTGTGTCTGACTGTGTGTCTGACTGTGTCTCTGACTGTGTGTCTGACTGTGTGTGTCTGACTGTGTGTGTCTGACTGTGTGTGTCTGACTGTGTGTATCTGACTGTGTGTGTCTGACTGTGTGTCTGACTGTGTGTGTCTGACTGTGTGTCTGACTGTGTGTGTCTGACTTAGTGTGTCTGACTGTGTGTGTCTGACTGTGTGTCTGACTGTGTGTCTGACTGTGTGTCTGACTGTGTGTCTGACTGTGTGTTCTGACTGTGTGTATCTGACTGTGTGTATCTGACTGTTGTGTCTGACTGTGTGTCTGACTGTGTGTGTCTGACTGTGTGTCTGACTGTGTGTGTCTGACTGTGTGTGTCTGACTGTGTGTGTCTGACTGTGTGTCTGACTGTGTGTCTGACTGTGTGTCTGACTGTGTGTCTGACTGTGTGTATCTGACTGTGTGTCTGACTGTGTGTATCTGACTGTGTATCTGACTGTGTGTCTGACTGTGTGTGTCTGACTGTGTCTCTGACTGTGTGTCTGACTGTGTGTATCTGACTGTGTGTATCTGACTGTGTGTGTCTGACTGTGTGTGTCTGACTGTGTGTCTGACTGTGTGTCTGACTGTGTGTCTGACTGTGTGTGTCTGACTGTGTGTCTGACTTGTGTCTGACTGTGTGTGTCTGACTGTGTGTGTCTGACTGTGTGTCTGACTGTGTGTCTGACTGTGTGTGTCTGACTGTGTGTGTCTGACTGTGTGTCTGACTGTGTGTCTGACTGTGTGTGTCTGACTGTGTGTGTCTGACTGTGTGTGTCTGACTGTGTGTGTCTGACTGTGTGTGTCTGACTGTGTGTCTGACTGTGTGTCTGACTGTGTGTCTGACTGTGTGTCTGACTGTGTGTGTCTGACTGTGTGTGTCTGACTGTGTGTGTCTGACTGTGTGTGTCTGACTGTGTGTGTCTGACTGTGTGTGTCTGACTGTGTGTGTCTGACTGTGTGTGTCTGACTGTGTGTCTGACTGTGTGTCTGACTGTGTGTCTGACTGTGTGTCTGACTGTGTGTGTCTGTGTGTGTCTGACTGTGTGTGTCTGACTGTGTGTATCTGACTGTGTGTGTCTACTGACTGTGTGTCTGACTGTGTCTCTGACTGTGTGTCTGACTGTGTGTGTCTGACTTAGTGTGTCTGACTGTGTGTGTCTGACTGTTTGTCTGACTGTGTGTCTGACTGTGTGTGTCTGACTGTGTCTCTGACTGTGTGTCTGACTGTGTGTGTCTGACTTAGTGTGTCTGACTGTGTGTGTCTGACTGTGTGTCTGACTGTGTCTCTGACTGTGTGTCTGACTGTGTGTCTGACTGTGTCTCTGACTGTGTGTCTGACTGTGTGTGTCTGACTGTGTGTATCTGACTGTGTGTCTGACTGTGTGTCTGACTGTGTGTGTCTGACTGTGTGTGTCTGACTGTGTGTCTGACTGTGTGTCTGACTGTGTGTGTCTGACTGTGTGTGTCTGACTGTGTGTCTGACTGTGTGTATCTGACTGTGTGTCTGACTGTGTCTCTGACTGTGTGTCTGACTGTGTGTCTGACTGTGTGTCTGACTGTGTCTCTGACTGTGTGTCTGACTGTGTGTCTGACTGTGTGTCTCTGACTGTGTGTCTGACTGTGTGTCTGACTGTGTGTGTCTGACTGTGTATCTGACTGTGTGTCTGACTGTGTGTCTGACTGTGTCTCTGACTGTGTGTCTGACTGTGTGTCTGACTGTGTGTCTGACTGTGTGTGTCTGACTGTGTGTGTCTGACTGTGTGTGTCTGACTGTGTGTCTGACTGTGTGTCTGACTGTGTGTCTGACTGTGTGTCTGACTGTGTGTCTGACTGTGTGTCTGACTGTGTGTCTGACTGTGTGTGTCTGACTGTGTGTCTGACTGTGTGTCTGACTGTGTGTCTGACTGTGTGTCTGACTGTGTGTGTCTGACTGTGTGTCTGACTGTGTGTCTGACTGTGTGTTTGACTGTGTGTGTCTGACTGTGTGTGTCTGACTGTGTGTCTGACTGTGTGTATCTGACTGTGTGTCTGACTGTGTGTGTCTGACTGTGTGTCTGACTGTGTGTGTCTGACTGTGTGTATCTGACTGTGTGTCTGACTGTGTGTCTGACTGTGTGTCTGACTTTGTGTGTCTGACTGTGTGTCTGACTGTGTGTCTGACTGTGTGTGTCTGACTGTGTGTGTCTGACTGTGTGTCTGACTGTGTGTGTCTGACTGTGTGTGTCTGACTGTGTGTCTGACTGTGTCTCTGACTGTGTGTCTGACTGTGTGTATCTGACTGTGTGTGTCTGACTGTGTGTCTGACTGTGTGTCTGACTGTGTGTCTGACTGTGTGTCTGACTGTGTGTCTGACTGTGTGTCTGACTGTGTGTCTGACTGTGTGTCTGACTGTGTGTCTGACTGTGTGTATCTGACTGTGTCTCTGACTGTGTGTGTCTGACTGTGTGTGTCTGACTGTGTGTGTCTGACTGTGTGTCTCCGACTGTGTGTGTCTGACTGTGTATCTGACTGTGTATCTGACTGTGTGTCTGACTGTGTATCTGACTGTGTGTCTGACTGTGTGTGTCTGACTGTGTGTGTCTGACTTTCTGACTGTGTGTCTGACTGTGTGTGTCTGACTGTGTGTGTCTGACTGTGTGTCTCCGACTGTGTGTGTCTGACTGTGTGTGTCCGACTGTGTGTGTCTGACTGTGTATCTGACTGTGTATCTGACTGTGTGTCTGACTGTGTATCTGACTGTGTGTCTGACTGTGTGTGTCTGACTGTGTGTGTCTGACTGTGTCTCCAGTGTGTCTGACTGTGTGTATCTGACTGTGTGTATCTGACTGTGTGTCTGACTGTGTCTCTGACTGTGTGTCTGACTGTGTGTCTGACTGTGTCTCTGACTGTGTGTCTGACTGTGTGTCTGACTGTGTGGCTCTGACTGTGTGTCTGACTGTGTGTTCTGACTGTGTGTCTCTGACTGTGTGTCTGACTGTGTGTCTGACTGTGTGTCTGACTGTGTGTGTCTGACTGTGTATCTGACTGTGTGTCTGACTGTGTGTCTGACTGTGTGTCTGACTGTGTGTCTGACTGTGTGTCTGACTGTGTGTGTCTGACTGTGTGTCTGACTGTGTGTCTGACTGTGTGTCTGACTGTGTGTCTGACTGTGTGTGTCTGACTGTGTGTCTGACTGTGTGTGTCTGACTGTGTGTCTGACTGTGTGTCTGACTGTGTGTGTCTGACTGTGTGTCTGACTGTGTGTGTCTGACTGTGTGTCTGACTGTGTGTGTCTGACTGTGTGTCTGACTGTGTGTGTGTCTGACTGTGTGTCTGACTGTGTGTGTCTGACTGTGTGTCTGACTGTGTGTGTCTGACTGTGTGTCTGACTGTGTGTCTGACTGTGTGTGTCTGACTGTGTGTCTGACTGTGTGTCTGACTGTGTGTCTGACTGTGTGTCTGACTGTGTGTACTGCTGTGTGTCTGACTGTGTGTGTCTGACTGTGTGTCTGACTGTGTCTCTGACTGTGTGTCTGACTGTGTGTGTCTGACTGTGTGTCTGACTGTGTGTGTCTGACTGTGTGTGTCTGACTGTGTGTCTGACTGTGTCTGACTGTGTGTCTGACTGTGTGTGTCTGACTGTGTGTGTCTGACTGTGTGTCTCTGACTGTGTCTGACTGTGTGTGTCTGACTGTGTGTCTGACTGTGTGTCTGACTGTGTGTCTGACTGTGTGTATCTGACTGTGTGTCTGACTGTGTGTATCTGACTGTGTACGTGTGTCTGACTGTGTGTGTCTGACTGTGTGTCTGACTGTGTGTATCTGACTGTGTGTCTGACTGTGTGTGTCTGACTGTGTGTGTCTGACTGTGTGTCTGACTGTGTGTGTCTGACTGTGTGTGTCTGACTGTGTGTCTGACTGTGTGTCTGACTGTGTGTGTCTGACTGTGTGTCTGACTGTGTGTCTGACTGTGTGTATCTGACTGTGTGTGTCTGACTGTGTGTGTCTGACTGTGTGTATCTGACTGTGTGTCTGACTGTGTGTGTCTGACTGTGTGTGTCTGACTGTGTGTCTGACTGTGTGTGTCTGACTGTGTGTGTCTGACTGTGTGTCTGACTGTGTGTCTGACTGTGTGTCTGACTGTGTGTATCTGACTGTGTGTGTCTGACTGTGTGTCTGACTGTGTGTCTGACTGTGTGTCTGACTGTACTGACTGTGTCTCTGACTGTGTGTCTGACTGTGTGTGTCTGACTGTGTGTGTCTGACTGTGTGTCTGACTGTGTGTCTGACTGTGTGTGTCTGACTGTGTCTCTGACTGTGTGTCTGACTGTGTGTCTGACTGTGTGTATCTGACTGTGTGTATCTGACTGTGTGTCTGACTGTGTGTCTGACTGTGTGTGTCTGACTGTGTGTATCTGACTGTGTGTCTGACTGTGTGTCTGACTGTGTGTATCTGACTGTGTGTGTCCGACTGTGTGTCTGACTGTGTGTCTGACTGTGTGTCTGACTGTGTGTGTCTGACTGTGTGTGTCTGACTGTGTGTCTGACTGTGTGTGTCTGACTGTGTGTGTCTGACTGTGTGTCTGACTGTGTGTCTGACTGTGTGTCTGACTGTGTGTGTCTGACTGTGTGTGTCTGACTGTGTGTGTCTGACTGTGTGTGTCTGACTGTGTGTCTGACTGTGTGTATCTGACTGTGTGTCTGACTGTGTCTCTGACTGTGTGTCTGACTGTGTGTGTCTGACTGTGTGTGTCTGACTGTGTGTGTCTGACTGTGTGTGTCTGACTGTGTGTCTGACTGTGTGTGTCTGACTGTGTGTGTCTGACTGTGTGTCTGACTTTGTCTCTGACTGTGTGTCTGACTGTGTGTGTCTGACTGTGTGTGTCTGACTGTGTGTGTCTGACTGTGTGTATCTGACTGTGTGTGTCTGACTGTGTGTCTGACTGTGTGTGTCTGACTGTGTCTCTGACTGTGTGTCTGACTGTGTGTGTCTGACTTAGTGTGTCTGACTGTGTGTGTCTGACTGTGTGTCTGACTGTGTGTCTGACTGTGTGTCTGACTGTGTGTCTGACTGTGTGTCTGACTGTGTCTCTGACTGTGTGTCTGACTGTGTGTCTGACTGTGTCTCTGACTGTGTCTCTGACTGTGTGTCTGACTGTGTGTGTCTGACTGTGTGTATCTGACTGTGTGTCTGACTGTGTGTCTGACTGTGTCTCTGACTGTGTCTCTGACTGTGTGTCTGACTGTGTCTCTGACTGTGTCTCTGACTGTGTGTCTGACTGTGTGTGTCTGACTGTGTGTATCTGACTGTGTGTCTGACTGTGTGTCTGACTGTGTGTCTGACTGTGTGTGTCTGACTGTGTGTGTCTGACTGTGTGTATCTGACTGTGTGTCTGACTGTGTGTCTGACTGTGTGTATCTGACTGTGTGTCTGACTGTGTGTGTCTGACTGTGTGTATCTGACTGTGTGTCTGACTGTGTGTCTGACTGTGTGTCTGACTGTGTGTGTCTGACTGTGTGTGTCTGACTGTGTGTGTCTGACTGTGTGTCTGACTGTGTGTCTGACTGTGTCTCTGACTGTGTGTCTGACTGTGTCTCTGACTGTGTGTCTGACTGTGTGTGTCTGACTGTGTGTGTCTGAATGTGTGTCTGACTGTGTGTATCTGACTGTGTGTGTCTGACTGTGTGTGTCTGACTGTGTGTGTCTGACTGTGTATCTGACTGTGTGTCTGACTGTGTGTATCTGACTGTGTGTCTGACTGTGTGTGTCTGACTGTGTGTATCTGACTGTGTGTCTGACTGTGTGTCTGACTGTGTGTCTGACTGTGTGTGTCTGACTGTGTGTGTCTGACTGTGTGTGTCTGACTGTGTGTCTGACTGTGTGTCTGACTGTGTCTCTGACTGTGTGTCTGACTGTGTCTCTGACTGTGTGTCTGACTGTGTGTGTCTGACTGTGTGTGTCTGACTGTGTGTCTGACTGTGTGTATCTGACTATGTGTGTCTGACTGTGTGTCTGACTGTGTGTCTGACTGTGTGTATCTGACTGTGTGTGTCTGACTGTGTGTCTGACTGTGTGTATCTGACTGTGTGTGTCTGACTGTGTGTCTGACTGTGTGTCTGACTGTGTCTCTGACTGTGTGTATCTGACACATACACACACACACACAAACACACACACACACATACACATACACACACACACACACACACACACACACACACACACACACACACACACACACACACATACACATACACACACACAAACACACACACACACTCACACACTCACACACACAGACTCCAGGGGTCTGCTGTGGCATTTCTGAATGTCTCGTCCTAATGCTCAGATTGATGGTCTGAATTATTTACCAGGAAGTGGCTGAGGGAGAGGAAAGGGATGCAGAAGTGTGTGTGGGGTGGGGGGGGGTAATCACATTATCATCAAACATTATGTTATTATAGCCCCATGGAATAACAGATCTCAGTTCCTGTACTGTGCAGTGTACCTCAACATGGAATAACAGATCTCAGGTCCTGTTTACCTCAACATGGAATAACAGACCTCAGGTCCTGTTTACCTCAACATGGAATAACAGACCTCAGGTCCTGTTTACCTCAACATGGAATAACAGACCTCAGTTCCTGTTTACCTCAACATGGAATAACAGACCTCAGGTCCTGTAAACCTCAACATGGAATAACAGACCTCAGGTCCTGTTTACCTCAACATGGAATAACAGACCTCAGGTCCTGTTTACCTCAACATGGAATAACAGATCTCAGGTCCTGTTTACCTCAACATGGAATAACAGATCTCAGGTCCTGTTTACCTCAACATGGAATAACAGATCTCAGGTCCTGTTTACCTCAACATGGAATAACAGATTCTCAGGTCCTGTTTACCTCAACATGGAATAACAGATCTCAGGTCCTGTTTACCTCAACATGGAATAACAGATCTCAGGTCCTGTTTACCTCAACATGGAATAACAGATCTCAGGTCCTGTTTACCTCAACATGGAATAACAGATCTCAGGTCCTGTTTACCTCAACATGGAATAACAGACCTCAGGTCCTGTTTACCTCAACATGGAATAACAGATCTCAGGTCCTGTTTACCTCAACATGGAATAACAGACCTCAGGTCCTGTTTACCTCAACATGGAATAACAGATCTCAGGTCCTGTTTACCTCAACATGGAATAACAGACCTCAGGTCCTGTTTACCTCAACATGGAATAACAGATCTCAGGTCCTGTTTACCTCAACATGGAATAACAGATCTCAGGTCCTGTTTACCTCAACATGGAATAACAGACCTCAGGTCCTGTACTGTGCAGTGTACCTCAACATGGAATAACAGATCTCAGGTCCTGTTTACCTCAACATGGAATAACAGATCTCAGTTCCTGTACTGTGCAGTGTACCTCAACATGGAATAACAGATCTCAGGTCCTGTTTACCTCAACATGGAATAACAGATCTCAGGTCCTGTTTACCTCAACATGGAATAACAGATCTCAGGTCCTGTTTACCTGTCAGGGGTGCTGAAGGTGGGTGTGGTGCAGGAATCAAGCGCAGGACGCAGAAACTAAGTCCAAAAGACTTTAGTGAAATATTCTCGTAGTACACGAGCAAAACAAGCCCGGAGGCGAAAAATAAAGGCGCACACAGGTGTCAAACAAAAGGCGCACTAACATGTGGGAAACCTCTCCAAACAACGGAGGGAAACACGTAGCACAGAACACCAAACAGAAGAGCATCACACACAACACCATACACACACAACGAGAACTAAATAGGACACTAATGAGGACTAACTAGACACAGGTGTACAACATCAAGACAAAACAAAACGAACATGAAACATAGATCGGTGGCAGCTAGTACTCCGGGGACGACGACCGCCGAAAGCTGCCCGAACAAGGAGGAGGAGCAGCCTCGGCCGAAACCGTGACAGTACCCCCCCCTTGACGCGCGGCTCCAGCCGTGCGCCGACCCCGGCCTCAGGGACGACCAGGAGGGCGCGGAGCAGGGCGCGCGGGATGGTCCCGGTGGAACTCCGACAGGAGAGACGGGTCTAGGATGTCCCTCCGCGGCACCCAGCACCGCTCCTCCGGGCCGTACCCATCCCACTCCACGAGATACTGGAGACCCCCCATCCGGCGTCTTGAGTCCAAGATGGACCGAACGGTGTACGCCGGAGCCCCTCGATGTCCAGTGGGGGCGGAGGAGTCTCTCCTATCTCACCTTCCTGGAGTGGACCAGCTACCACCGGCCTGAGAAGAGACACATGGAACGAGGTGTTAATATTCTTATATTCAACAGGCAGATGTAACCTATAACACACCTCGTTCAATCTTCTCAGGACTTTAAAAGGCCCCACAAACCGCCGACCCAGCTTCCGGCAGGGCAGGCGGAGGGGTAGGTTTCTGGTAGAGAGCCAGACTCGATCTCCGGGTGCGTACACCGGCCCCTCACTGCGGTGGAGATCGGCGCTCGCCTTGTGTCGACGGATGGCCCGCTGCAGGTGGACGTGTGCAGCGTTCCACGTCTCCTCCGAGCGCCTCATCCAATCATCCACCGCAGGGGCCTCGATCTGGCTCTGCTGCCAAGGTGCCAGAACCGGCTGGTAACCTAACACACATTGGAAGGGGGTTAGGTTGGTAGAGGAGTGACGGAGAGAATTCTGGGCCATCTCGGCCCAAGGAATGTACCGAGCCCACTCCTCAGGCCGGTCCTGGCAATACGACCTCAGAAACCTACCCACATCCTGGTTGACTCGTTCTACCTGCCCATTACTCTCCGGGTGGTACCCTGAGGTAAGGCTCACCGAGACCCTCAAACGCTCCATGAACGCTCTCCATACTCGGGAGGTAAACTGGGGGCCTCGATCAGACACTATATCCTCGGGTACCCCGTAATGCCGGAAGACGTGGGTAAATAGTGCCTCTGCGGTTTGTAGGGCAGTAGGAAGACCCGACATAGGGAGAAGACGACAGGCCTTAGAGAACCGGTCCACAATGACCAGGATGGTGATATTCCCCTGAGAGAGGGGAAGGTCTGTCACAAAATCCACTGAGAGGTGGGACCATGGTCGTTGTGGAACGGGCAGGGGTTGTAACTTACCCCTGGGCAGGTGTCTGGGCGCCTTACACTGGGCGCACACCGAGCAGGAGACATAAACCCTCACATCCCTGGCTAATGTGGGCCACCAGTATTTAGTGCTAAGACAATGCACTGTCCGGCCAATACCCGGATGTCCAGAGGAGGGTGACGTGTGAGCCCAGTAAATGAGTCGATCCCGAATCTCGAGCGGAACGTACTTCCGACCCACAGGACACTGTGGAGGGCTGGGGTCGGTACGCAACGCCCGCTCGATTTCAGCATCGACCTCCCACACCACCGGTGCCACAAGACAAGACGCCGGTAGTATGGGAGTAGGCTCAACGGACCTCTCCTCCGTGTCATACCGCCGGGACAGCGCATCTGCCTTACCGTTCTGGGACCCAGGGATGTACGTGATTTTAAATACGAACCTGGCGAGAAACATACTCCATCGAGCCTGGCGAGGGTTCAGTCTCCTCGCTGCCCGGATGTACTCCAGGTTCCGATGGTCAGTCAAAATGAGGAAAGGGTGTTGAGCCCCCTCAAGCCAATGCCTCCACACCTTAAGGGCCTGAACTACAGCTAACAGCTCCCTGTCCCCGACGTCATAATTTAGCTCCGCTGGGCTGAGCTTTTTAGAGTAAAAAGCACAGGGGCGGAGTTTAGGTGGCGTGCCGGACCGTTGAGAGAGTACGGCCCCTATACCGGCCTCAGACGCGTCCACCTCGACCTGAAAGGGTAATGCGGGGTCCGGATGCGCCAGCACCGGAGCCGACGTAAACAGGTCCTTCAGTCTCCTAAAGGCCCTGTCCGCATCAGCTGACCACTGCAGGCGCACCGGACCCCCCTTTCAGAAGGGACGTGATGGGAGCTGCCACCTGTCCAAAACCCCGGATAAACCTCCGGTAGTAATTGCAAAGCCCAAGAACTGCTGCACCTCTTTGACAGTGGTTGGGGTTTGCCAATTACGCACGGCTGACACACGATCCACCTCCATTCTCACCCCTGACGCGGACAACCGAGTAACCCAAAAAAGGAGACCGACTCCTGGAAAAACAGACATTTCTCTGCCTTGACATACAGGTCGTGCTCCAACAGCCTCCTCAATACACGACGCACCAGGGCTATATGCTTGGCTCGGGTAGACGAGTACACTAGAATGTCATCAATGTACACGACCACCCCTTGCCCCTGCATATCCCGGAAAATCTCATCCACGAAGGATTGGAAGACTGATGGAGCATTCATCAACCCGTATGGCATGACGAGATACTCGAAATGACCTGACGTGGTACTAAACGCTGTTTTCCATTCGTCGCCCTCCCTAATGCGCACCAAGTTATACGCGCTCCTGAGATCCAGTTTTGTGAAAAACCGCGCTCCGTGCAATGACTCCGTCATGGTCGCAATCAGAGGGAGTGGATAACTGTATTTCACAGTAATCTGATTGAGACCACGGTAATCGATGCACGGGCGCAACCCTCCATCTTTTTTCTTCACAAAAAGAAGCTTGAGGAGGCGGGAGAAGTGGAGGGCCGTATGTATCCCTGTCTCAAAGATTCGGCTATGTAAGTTTCCATAGCTTTTCTCTCCTCTTGAGACAAAGGATACACGTGGCTCCGTGGGAGCGCTGCTCCTGCCTGGAGATCAATCGCACAATCCCCCTGTCTATGAGGAGGCAACTGCGTCACCCTAGCTTTACTAAACACGAGAGCCAAATCCCCATATTCAGGTGGAATGTGCAGTGCGGGCACTTGGTTTGGACTTTCCACCGAAGTCGCCCCCTACGGAAACACCCAGACATCGCCCCTCGCACTGAGCAGACCACCCATCGAGAGCCCTCTGTTGCCACGAAATAGCAGGTTTATGGGTACTTAACCAGGGGAATTCCCAGCACCACCGGGTACGCAGGAGAGTCGATCAGATACAGCTGTATAGTCTCCTCATGACCCCCCTGCGCACACATCCTAAGTGGCGCTGTGATTTCCCTAATCAACCCCGACCCCAACGGGCGGCTATCTAAAGCATGAACGGGAAAAGGCTTGTCAACAGGCAGGAGAGGGATCCCTAAATCTAAACAAAACTTTCAACAAATCAACAAAATTCCCAGCTGCGCCTGAATCTACTAGCGCCTCATGCTGGGAATGAGGTGCAACCTGTGGAAAACAAACAGGTATACAAAAGTGCGCAACAGAGAGCTCTGGGTAAGTGGGGCGTCTACTCACCTGGGAAGGCTCCCCAGTGCGTGGCCTGTTGTCTCCTCCCTCGGGGAACCCTCCCCAGCACCTGGCCGCAGTGTGCCCTCCACGACCGCAATTGGTGCAGGGGACAGGCCCCCTCGGGCTCCTCCTCTTCCTTTCTCTAGCGCCAGCACCCCCGAGCTCCATAGGGCTCGGCTCGGTGGTGCCGGAGGGTGGAATGGACGGACCCCACTCGGGACGTCCACGGGTGGCCAGCAGGGTGTCCAGACGGATGGACATGTCGACCAACTGGTCGAAGGTGAAATTTGTGTCCCTGCAGGCCAACTCACGTTGAACGTCCTGCCGAAGGCTACATCGAAAATGGTCGATGAGGGCCCGTTCATTCCACCCTGCGTCTGCCGCTAGAGTCCGGAACTCCAGTGCGAACGCCTGTGCGCTCCTCCTCCCCTGTCTCAGGTGGAATAGACGCTCCCCCGCCGCTTTGCCCTCAGGTGGATGGTCGAACACGGCCTTGAAGCGACGGGAGAACTCGGCGTAGGAGATGGTGGTGGCGTCCTTCCTCCTCCACTCGGCGTTGGCCCATTCCAACGTCTTGCCCGTGAGACAGGAGATGAGGGCGGAAACGCTCTCGTGTCCCGAGGGCACCGGGTGTACAGTGGCCAGGTAGAGCTCCACCTGCAGGAGGAACCCTGACACCCGGCAGCTGTGCCGTCATACGCCCTCGGGAGCGAGAGCCGAATCCCACTGGGTTCCGGACCTGGGACTGGTGGACCGGCCGATGGGGGGTGGCAAGGTAGGTGGAGGTGTGGGTACCCTCTGGACTCCCATCGGTGCAGGGTGTTGATGACGTCCTGTAGAGCGGTCCCCAGTTGTCGTATCTGGTCATCCTGGCCGCGGACATGCTCCTCCAGCGACTCAGGCGTGACTGTTGCTCCTGCTGATTCCATTCATTAAGGTGTGTGATTCTGTCAGGGGTGCTGAAGGTGGGTGTGGTGCAGGAATCAAGCGCAGGACGCAGAAACTAAGTCCAAAAGACTTTAGTGAAATATTCACGTAGTACACGAGCAAAACAAGCCCGGAGGCGAAATAAAGGCGCACACAGGTGTCAAACAAAAGGCGCACTAACATGTGGGAAACCTCTCCAAACAACGGAGGGAAACACGTAGCTCAGAACACCAAACAGAAGAGCATCACACACAACACCATACACACACAACGAGAACTAAATAGGACACTAATGAGGACTAACTAGACACAGGTGTACAACATCAAGACAAAACAAAACGAACATGAAACATAGATCGGTGGCAGCTAGTACTCCGGGGACGACGACCGCCGAAACCTGCCCGAACAAGGAGGAGGAGCAGCCTCGGCCGAAACCGTGACATTACCTCAACATGGAATAACAGATCTCAGGTCCTGTTTACCTCAACATGGAATAACAGATCTCAGTTCCACTACTGTACTGTAAACCTGAACATGGAATAACAGACCTCAGATCCAGTGCTCATAAGATGGCGGTCTTCTGTGTTCTGTCAGTTATCTGCTGTGTTCGGTCAGTAGTCTCTTGTGTTTGTCAGTGGCAGTGCTTCATAATACCACTGAGAGTGAATAATGGTTTGATCTGTGAATGTTTAACCTTGTAATTGTGTTAATAGCAGCTGGAAAACATTCCTTTATCCATGTTCCTTTTCGGAGTGATGATGACGTCTTAAGTTATAATGACGTCTTAAGCGCTTCATTCAGACATCATTGTTCTCTCTCCTGCTACAGATAGACAGAGGGCATTTTAAATATTACTTACTTCTGGTGTTACACTAGTCTTAGGCAACCTGCCACTTGTTAGTTCATAAGTTAATTATATGTTAAAAGAAACAGCCATGCTTTTACTTTGTCCTCGTCCCAAATGACACCCTATTCCCTATATAGAACCCTATGGGCCCTGGACAAAAGTAGTGCACTATATAGGGAATAGGGTGCCATTTGGGACTCTAAATGTACTGCATACTTACCTTTAAAGCATACTTTACCTTGAAGAGGACTACAGATGGGGTAGAAAATAGAGGTTTGTACCTTTTTTAGAGTCATTGATCTGGAAGGATAACTTTAGCTCTTGATTCAATAAACTAAAAAGAACAAGATGACCCCATATTTGTCATATGTAATAATAGATGACACACACACACACACACGCACAGGCACACACACACACACACACACACACACACACACACACACACACACACACACACACACACACACACACACACGCACAGGCACACACACACACACACACGCAAACGCAAACGCACAGGCACACACACACACACAGGCCAGACTAGGCCAAGAACTAGAGGTGGAGAGAAAGACAGTCAGTCTGGTCTCGTCTGGACACGTTGGGGTGAGAGGAAGTTAGCTGGAAACATACAAACTCACTGTTATATCCACTGGCTGGATCCCAGACTAGCATCTACTGTTATATCCACTGGCTGGATCCCAGACTAGCATCTACTGTTATATCCACTGGCTGGATCCCAGACTAGCATCTACTGTTATATCCACTGGCTGGATCCCAGACTAGCATCTACTGTTATATCCACTGGCTGGATCCCAGACTAGCATCTACTGTTATATCCACTGGCTGGATCCCAGACTAGCATCTACTGTTATATCCACTGGCTGGATCGCAGACTAGCATCTACTGTTATATCCACTGGCTGGATCCCAGACTAGCATCTACTGTTATATCCACTGGCTGGATCGCAGACTAGCATCTACTGTTATATCCACTGGCTGGATCCCAGACTAGCATCTACTGTTATATCCACTGGCTGGATCCCAGACTAGCATCTACTGTTATATCCACTGGCTGGATCGCAGACTAGCATCTACTGTTATATCCACTGGCTGGATCGCAGACTAGCATCTACTGTTATATCCACTGGCTGGATCCCAGACTAGCATCTACCTTCTGATAACCAGGTGGCGAATCGCATCTCTGCATGTCTGGCAGACATATCAGTGTGGATGACGGATCACCACTTCAAGCTGAACCTCAGCAAGACGGAGCTGCTCTTCCTCCCGGGGAAGGACTGCCCGCTCCATGATCTCGCCATCACGGTTGACAACTCCATTGTGTCCTCCTCCCACAATGCAAAGAACCTTGGCGTGACCCTGGACAACACCCTGTCGTTCTCCGCTAACATCAAGGCGGTGACCCGATCCTGCAGGTTCATGCTCTACAACATTCGGAGAGTACAACCCTACCTTACACAGGAAGCGGCACAGGTCCTAATCCAGGCACTTGTCATCTCCCGTCTGGATTACTGCAACTCGCTGTTGGCTGGGCTCCCTGCCTGTGCCATTAAACCCCTACAACTTATCCAGAACGCTGCAGCCCGTCTGGTGTTCAACCTTCCCAAGTTCTCTCATGTCACCCTGCTCCTCCGCACACTCCACTGGCTTTCAGGTGAGGCTCGCATCTACTACAAGACCATGGTGCCTGCCTACGGAGCTGTGAGGGGAACGGAACCTCCGTACCTTCAGGCTCTGATCAGACCCTACACCCAAACGAGGGCACTATGTTCATCCACCTCTGGCCTGCTAGCTCCCCTACCTCTACGGAAGCACAGTTCCCGCTCAGCCCAGTCAAAGCTATTTGCTGCTCTTGCACCCCAATGGTGGAACAAACTCCCCCACGATGCCAGGACAGCGGAGTCACTGACCACCTTCCGGAGACACTTGAAACCCTACCTCTTTAAGGAATACCTGGAATAGTATGAAGTAATCCTTCTCTCTCCCCCTCCCCTCCCCCCCCCCCCATAAAAAAAGGAAAAAAAGAGTGGTTATCCCACTGGCTATCATAAGGTGAATGCACCAATTTGTAAGTCGCTCTGGATAAGAGCGTCTGCTAAATGACGTAAATGTAAATGTTATATCCACTGGCTGGATCCCAGACTAGCATCTACTGTTATATCAGACTGACAGACTGTATGTAACAGAGATGTATCATCTACACATCGTGTATGACCAGTGTGTACAGTATGAAAATGTATGCACTCACTAACTGTAAGTCGCTCTGGATAAGAGCGTCTGCTAAATGACTAAAATGTAAATGTAAATGTAAGTATCCACTGGCTGAATCCCAAACTACCATCTACTGTTATATCCACTGGCTAGCATCTACAGACACATACACACACTCACACACAAACCAGATACTACACACACACACACACACACACACACACACACACACACACACACACTCACACACACACAAAAACACAAACAGTGCTATACGAAGGAGGAATTTCTCTTTCCAATAATTCTCTTTAACAGGATTTTACCCAGCTTGTCATTGAATAGAGTCCTCTTTGAATAGAGTCCTCTTTGAATAGATTTCACTTTGAATTGATTTCTCTTTGAATAGAGTCCTCTTTGAATAGATTCCCTTTGAATAGTCCTCTTTGAATAGAGTCCTCTTTGAATAGAGTCCTCTTTGAATATGTTCCTCTTTGAATAGAGTCCTCTTTGAATAGATTCCTCTTTGAATATATTCCTGTTTCAATAGAGTCCTCTTTGAATAGATTTCACTTTGAATATATTCCTCTTTGAATAGAGTCCTCTTTGAATAGATTCCCTTTGAATAGAGTCCTCTTTGAATAGAGTCATCTTTGAATAGAGTCCTCTTTGAATAGATTCCCTTTGAATAGATTCCCTTTGAATAGAGTCCTGTTTGAATAGAGTCCTCTTTGAATAGAGTCCTCTTTGAATAGATTCCTCTTTGAATAGAGTCCTCTTTGAATAGAGTCCTCTTTGAATAGAGTCCTCTTTGAATAGATTCCCTTTGAATAGTCCTCTTTGAATAGAGTCCTCTTTGAATAGAGTCCTCTTTGAATATGTTCCTCTTTGAATAGAGTCCTCTTTGAATAGATTCCTCTTTGAATATATTCCTGTTTCAATAGAGTCCTCTTTGAATAGATTTCACTTTGAATATATTCCTCTTTGAATAGAGTCCTCTTTGAATAGATTCCCTTTGAATAGAGTCCTCTTTGAATAGAGTCATCTTTGAATAGAGTCCTCTTTGAATAGATTCCCTTTGAATAGATTCCCTTTGAATAGAGTCCTGTTTGAATAGAGTCCTCTTTGAATAGATTTCACTTTGAATATATTCCTCTTTGAATAGAGTCCTCTTTGAATAGAGTCCTCTTTGAATAGAGTCCTCTTTGAATAGATTCCCTTTGAATAGATTCCCTTTGAATAGAGTCCTCTTTGAATATAGTCCTCTTTGAATAGATTTCACTTTGAATATATTCCTCTTTGAATCGAGGCCTCTTTGAATAGATTCCTGTTTGAATAGAGTCCTCTTTGAATAGATTCCCTTTGAATAGATTCCCTTTGAATATAGTCCTCTTTGAATAGAGTCCTCTTTGAATAGAGTCCTCTTTGAATAGATTCCTGTTTGAATAGAGTCCTCTTTGAATAGAGTCTTCTTTGAATAGAGTCCTCTTTGAATAGAGTCCTCTTTGAATAGAGTCCTCTTTGAATAGAGTCTTCTTTGAATAGAGTCCTCTTTGAATAGAGTCCTCTTTGAATAGAGTCTTCTTTGAATAGATTCCTCATTGAAGAGAGACCTCTTGGTGCCATAGAAAGCAGTCATGGATGAGATAGGGAGCCCAGTACTGTGTGTGTGTGTGTGTGTGTGTGTGTGTGTGTGTGTGTGTGTGTGTGTGTGTGCGTGCTTACTTTATAATCATATTATTGTGTCTTATTGTTGTTGCATTGTCCAGAAGGAACCTGCAAGGAAGCATTTCGCTGGATGGTGGGTACCATGTGTATACATATGACTATTAAAACCTGAAACTTGTGTGCATGTGTTGATGCACCCGGCAACCACATGGCCATTATTCTAGCAGGCCTACCTCATTAGTCTATTTGGTACAAAAAACAGGATAGTTGAAGCCTGCAGTCTTTCTCTGTGGTAGGAGTATATCTGTTTGGAGGCATCCTTCTCTGATTTCTTAAAAATGGGTTATGGTTAGTAGTTTAATTTAATGTGAAGTTGATTACGAGTAGTAATGTAGTCCTACTCTGGTATACTATCTGATATGGTTATGATTGGCTAGAGGAAACCTTCTCTGATTGTTGATAATGGAAGAAAGCACAGTAGTCCTTTTTTTAATGTATAATTGCATTTTATTGAACAGATAGGATAGCAGAGGAAGGAGGAGTGGGCTCCGTTCGATTCCAACCCCATGTCGACTTCAGCTGCTGTAACTTCCACACAGCAGCTCATTTCCATGTTATTATGGAGGTGTTGAAGACTGTTTTTCATTCATTCTCTAATTCATTAAAAAAGTATATAGGCCTAGACAGTCAACTTTTCAACACTAGTGTGACCTATGAGTAATTCACCAAGTTAGATTACCCCTATGTAATCCATGGGTGGGTCCCAGTTGGCACCCTATTCCCTATATAGTGTACTGTATACTTTCGACTAGGGCCCATAGGGAATAGGGGCCCATAGGGCTCTGGTCAAAAGTAGTGCACTACATAGGGAATAGGATGCCAACCGGTACGCATACCATGAACTGAAAACCTCAGTTAACTGTCAAAGTGCTAACCTAACCTCAGAGTGAGTCTATCTGATTGTCTGTTTTATATGCAGCAGAGGGCAAGCTGTCAGATCCCGATAAATCCACTGGCTTTAGAGACTTAGACACACTCCTGTAAAGACCAGCACACGGTGAAGGAGTTCTCATGATTTAAAACATCTCTCTCTCAGCTCTCACCTTTTGACCTAGCGGGGGGTTAGCGGAAGAGATCCCTCAACGGGATTTAAATAAAACCTTTGAGTTTAAATATGGACTACTGATGTTAACTATCAAACCTTGTATGAATGTAATACGATGTTCAGAATAACGACGCAATTCAAAGTCTACGGGGGGTCAGATGGCATCGTTCCATGAGCCACGTTGCCATGGACGACGAAGGAGTTGCTATGTGACGTGAGGGGGTCAGATGGCATCGTTCCATGAGCCACGTTGCCATGGACGACGAAGGAGTTGCTATGTGACGTGAGGGGGGTCAGATGGCATCGTTTCCATGAGCCACGTTGCCGCGAACTACGAAGGAGTTGCTATGTGACGTGAGGGGGTCAGATGGCATCGTTCCATGAGCCACGTTGCCATGAACTACGAAGGAGTTGCTATGTGACGTGAGGGGGTCAGATGGCATCGTTCCATGAGCCACGTTGCCATGAACTACGAAGGAGTTGCTATGTGACGTGAGGGGGTCAGATGGCATCGTTCCATGAGCCACGTTGCCATGAACTACGAAGGAGTTGCTATGTGACGTGAGACAATGCCACTGAAGTTGATAAGGATCATGTGGAGTGTTGATATCAGCTGTTAATTCCCCACAATGAAGACGACAGCCATCTGATGAAGTCATATGAGGATGCAGCGTGTGACTGACTGGATCCATTTGTTGTTTGTAGACTGTTAGCTTTGATCATGTGGATTTTTAGCAAAATAAATGTTTAAAGCAATGAATAATTGAGGAACTTTGTTAAGAGCGTAACTGGTTTAACCACCCATGACACGTCCCATGTATTTGTAGTATTAAGATTTGAAGAGGGAGAAAACATACCCATGGGGTCTC
Organism: Coregonus clupeaformis; assembly: GCF_020615455.1. Classification (NCBI taxonomy): domain Eukaryota; kingdom Metazoa; phylum Chordata; class Actinopteri; order Salmoniformes; family Salmonidae; genus Coregonus; species Coregonus clupeaformis. The sequence continues at coordinate 766,077 of NW_025533463.1, forward strand.
AATAACATCACTGACGAACAACAAGGATAGAATCCTTCTTTGAAAGTCCCTGGACTGAGAGTTATTTGATCAGGCATAATAAGTCCAGCCACACAGCGCTATTAAAGCTTAAAACGCCTGTCCCTTGGATGGAGAACAAAGACATGGAAACACCACTCTGATAAATTATTCACATCTAACTTGTCTAACTCCCCCCCCTCCACTATCCCTCCTTCCTCGTCTTGTTTTTATTAGTTGTTACGCTCAAAGACACTCCAAACTGATTCAACTCCTCAAAGCAGAGAGGAGAGGAGAGGAGAGGAGAGGAGAGGAGAGGAGAGGAGAGGAGAGGAGAGGAGAGGAGAGGAGAGGAGAGGAGAGGAGAGGAGAGGAGAGGAGAGGAGAGGAGAGGAGAGGAGAGGAGAGGAGAGGAGAGGAGAGGAGAGGAGAGGAGAGTTGTGGTTACTCACCCTTTCCTCCATCCCTGGTGTGTCATGAGAATCATGTTCTACTAAGATGTTCTGATGTTCTCCTCTCTGCCAACATTCTAGAGGAAGTGGAACACTGGAACAGTGGAACAAGCAACAGGGGATACTGTCAAGAGGCTTGATGGGGTTATATTATTAAATGACTGCATATATTGAATGGAGAATCAGATAGGAAGTGCAGACTAGTTCAGCACTACTTCCTGTTCATGAAGTCACAGCAGCTGTTCACACTCAGTGGGACCATGGATTATTGAATGGCTGCATATATTGAATGGAGAATCAGATAGGAAGTGTTGTAGACTAACTAACTCCAGCGCAGTGGAAGTGTCGACCCACTGTTCACCCGTCTTGGAATACCAGATGGTCAAAGGCCGACCCTTCTACCTCCCGAGGGAGTTTTCAGCTGTTATCGTGACTGTTGTATACATTCCACCTCAGGACAAGAAACATAGCAAGCTGGCACTTAACAAACTGTACAAGTCTATAAACAAGCTACATCCAGAGGCTGCTTTTCTGGTTGCCGGCGATTTTAATTCCATGTCACTACTTCCCATCAACACGTCTCCAACGCCACTAGTGGTGATAAAGTCCTAGACCACTGTTATTCTACCCACAAGCAAGCATACAAGGCCCTGCCTCATCCGCCATTCGGCAAATCAGATCATGACTCCGTACTCCTGCTTCCTGTTTACAAGCAGAAACTCAAACAGGAAGTACCCATGACTCGCTCCATTAAGAAATGGTCATCAGAATCAGAGATTATGCTACAGGACTGCTTTGCTAATGCTGATTGGAAAATGTTTAGAGACTCGACCGATAACATTGATGAGCTAACCACCTCCGTCACTGGCTTCATTAGAAAATGTATCGGCGACGTTGTCCCCACGGTGAGGGTTCGCTGCTTACCCAATCAAAAGGCCTGGATTAACCAGTCCCAAAACTGGGACCTGTAACAGAGGCCATTGTGTTCTTGGGGACCTTCAATGCAGCAGAAATTATTTTGTACCCTTCCCCAGATCTGTGCCTCGACACAATCCTGTCTCGGAGCTCTACGGACAATTCCTTCGACCTCATGGTTTGGTTTTTGCTCTGATATGCACTGTCAGCTGTGGGACCTTATATAGTCAGACAGGTGTGTGCCTTTCGAAATCATGTCCAATCAATTGAATTTACCACAGGTGGACTCCAGTCAAGTTGCAGAAACATCTCAAGGATGATCAATGGAAACAGGATGCACCTGAGCTCAATTTCGAGTCTCATAGCAAAGGGTCTGAATACTTACGTAAATAAGGTATTTCTGTTTTTTATTTTTTATAAATGTGCCAAAAAAGTATAAAAACCTGTTTTCGCTTTGTCATTATGGGGTATTGTGTGTAGATTGATGAGGAAAAACATAATTTTAATCCATTTTTAGAAACAAACACTCATGGAATAGCTAAAGAGAAGTCAGGCTGTCCTAATATTCAAAATCTGACCAAGGTGACATCGTCCACTGAACCCTCTTTCATCCTCAAAAGACTTAGAGTTAATCTTACCAAAAAAACTAGAAACCTGTAGCTAGTATTGGCCTTTTTTTTTTCATTAGCAAGTCTTCTACTACCTGATTCTACATCTAGCTAAGGTGTTTTGTGGTGGTAGAATCACTATTTTATGAAACAAAAAAAATACTCCTTTTAGCTAGCACAGTAGCTAGCATAGGTGGCTAGCGTGTGGCTATACCACAGCTAGCACGGTGAGGTGACCGCTAGCGGTGCTACTGTAGTGTAGTGACGTTCTAGCTACTGCACGAGTTTTCATGATATCTGTTCTACAGCTCAGCTGACCACGCTACGCGATTACGTCATCGCGTTGGGCCAAATGTTCCAAAGTAGCGAGGCACAGGGCCAGCTGTCCGAGTCAGACGCCTGGTGATTTCTTAGAACGGTCCCAGAGCTTTGGTGCCGTACAACTTCATCCACGAGCTGGCAAACTAGCTACCGTATGGCTCTTCAAACAAGCCTGCTGGTAGAGCAGAGTGATTTTCAGAATTAGGAACTAGTGTTAGGCGGATCAGCAAAATCTAGATTTTTAGAGATGAGTTCCGAGAGACAGATCGGTTGAGAAACTAGCGTTGCGTAAGAGTGACGCCATCTGATGTGAGACAATGCCTAGTACCAGAATATGGTACAAAAAAAAATGTTTCATTGTAATCTGTTTCGTTGGTTTACAGGTCAATTCTCATGGTCTCAGTGATACTCACGATGATTAATCACACAGATGGATTGATCCCACCTCTGGAGCGGCTGCTTTCTGTCCGGCCTGCTGGGTGCTCAGTCGAGTGGTTAGTGGTGCTAGTGACAGGGTTGTCCTGGATTAAACAAAGGTTAAGAGGATTGGGTAGGATTACGGGGATTACCATTCTGACATTTGTAAATAAACAGTGGAATTTAGAGTATCGTAACATCCCTCCCTTAACACATTCAGTAGAAAATACTACCGAGTCCAGTGTAGAGTAATTACAGGTCTGTGTTCCAAATGGTACCCTGTTCCCTATGACCTCTCTGATTCATGTAAACATGTACAACCTGGAACAATACAGGCCCCAAATGTCCCTTATTCCCTGTGTAGTGCACTACTTTTTTTACCAGAGCCCTACGGGGTCGAAATAGGGTGCCATGTGGGACCTAATCTCTTATCCCCATTTCCTGTTTCCCCATTTCCTGTTTTCCAGAGAGAGAGAGCAACATGATAGAATCTGATTGTGTCGACCTGCCAAACATTTGTTTGAGGAGATTTTGTGGAGATATCTTCATCTTTTATTCTCTGAATCAGAACTGCATCTTTTCCCAGTAACCGTCTGTATAAACGAACCTTTTTTTCAAATCCAGGAATTCTTTGCTCTGTTTTAGTGCTGCATGGAGCCCGCTGCCACAAACCTTTTAAATTATAGTACAAAGGCATATTTTTAAGGACCTAAATCAGAAGTGTGTTGTTCCTTTAAGCTTTGAGAGCACTGGGGTTGTTTTTCCTGTTGGAGCACAAGATGGTCAGTGGAGAAAATATTTTCTTCAAGCTGTCTTAGTACACTACATGACCAAAAGATACTGCCAGTGACACATTCAATACCGCCTTGCACACTCTTGCCTGCATCTAGCTGATCTGGGGTGTAATCCTTAGTCCAAACAGCTGCAAACAAGAGTTTCTATAGGACAAATAATTCAGATAGGTTTATCACAGTTTTTGTTCAGTTTGCTTCCATTTAAGAAACGTTTTTGAACAGAATCTGCGGAATGAATACACCCCTGATCACCCGCACACATACACTACATGACCAAAAGTGTCTGGATACCTGCTCGTCAAAAATGGCCATTAATATGGAGTTGGTCCACCCTTTGCTGCTATAACAGCCTCCACTCTTCTCGGAAGGCTTTCCACTAGATGTTGGAACATTGCTGTATGGACTTGGTTCTATTCAGCCACGAGAGCATTAGTGAGGTTGGGCACTGACGTTGGGCGATTAGGCCTGGCTCGCATTAAGCGTTCCAATTCATGTCAAAGGTGTTCAATGGGGTTGAGGTCAGGGCTCTGTGCAGGCCAGTCAAGTTCTTACACACCGATCTCAACAAACCAAACGTGTTTGCTTATTTTTTTCTTTAAGCAATGGCTTTTTTCTGGCCACTCTTCCGTAAAGCCCAGCTCTGTGGAATGTACGGCTTAAAGTGGTCCTATGGACAGATACTCCAATCTCCGCTGTGGAGCTTTGCAGCTCCTTCAGGGTTATCTTTTGTCTCTTTGTTGCCTCTCTGATTAATGCCCTCTTTGCCTGGTCCGTGAGTTTTGGTGGGCGGCCCTCTCTTGGCAGGTTTGTTGTGGTGCCATATTCTTTCAATTTTTTATAATGGATTTAATGGTGCTCCGTGGGATGTTCAAAGTTTCTGATATTTTTTTATAACCCAACCCTGATCTGTACTTCTCCACAACTTTGTCCCTGACCTGTTTGGAGAGCTCCTTGGTCTTGGTGGTGCCGCTTGCTTGGTGGTGTTCCAGACTCTGGGGCCTTTCAGAACAGATGTATACTGAGATCATGTGACAGATCATGTGACACTTAGATTGCACACAGGTGGACTTTATTTAACTAATTATGTGACTTCTGAAGGTAATTGGTTGCACCTTTTGGTTACACTTTTCCGTTATTTATTCTTTAGAATTTTTTGAAACAAGTTATTTTTTTCATTTCACTTCACCAATTTGGACTATTTTGTGTATGTCCATTACATGAAATCCAAATAAAAATCAATTTAAATTACAGGTTGTAATGCAGCAAAATAGGAAAAACGCCAAGGGGGATGAATACTTTTGCAAGGCACTGTATGTGACCGACCGGCTCGATTCGGTCTTATGTAGCAACATTTGAAATTGTGTTTTTTACATTGGATAAAAGTAGAGACTGTAAAATGGTATATCATACACTACAGTTGAGGAACAATGAGAAAGTAATTCTGCTTTGAAAGTTGATAAACTTGTAACCCCACTTTTGAGAAAATGGCCCTTGAATGTTTTGGGACACCTACTGGAGAGCTCTTCTTTGTCTACACCCATTCAGCATCGTTCTCACCCTCTTAAGCCTTAGCCCCACCCATCTCTTTAAGGATTCACGTGAGAGGTCATGTGCTAAACAGAGTGAGTACGGTAGCGTACTAATCAACCAAAGATATACTACGCCTATCGACATGTCTGTATACAGTTGTCGCAGTGACATCATGAATATTCTATTGTCGTCCGACATCTAACTTGTCGTTTAAAAAAAAAACGACAGGCTCCAGCAGCCTGGTGGTCTAAAATAGCACAACTGTTGTTTTTTTTAACACCAATAAACCCATCCATTTAAAAATGAGTTTAGTAAACGGGCAACTAAAAGCAACTTTCTAAACAACGTCTTGGTTCGTTTCTATCTTGTTAGCTAGCTAGCTAGCTAGTGTAAAGTTAGCTGGCTAGCCAGTTCAAATAATGACCGTATCATATAGCTGACAACGTCTTAACTTAACTAATTTCTATTCATTATTACAGGAAAATAAACTCACAACAAGATCACTATTTTCAAGTTGGTGAGCTAATTACAGAAAATAGCTTACGGTTGTGAATAAAAGCAGGGTATTCTACTGGATAATTTTAGAACTTGGACACATTGGCCTACCTTTATATCCTAATTTTACTTTGGTGCAGATCATGTTGTTCTTCTCTAGTAAACACGCACTATATAAAATCAAATCAAAGTTTATTTGTCACTAAAACGAAAATGCATTTTACAATAGCCTATGTAGGCCTCAGGGTTTCCGTTAGGAACGTGACCGGTCGGGAGTAGGACTAGGTTACTAAGCGACCGGTCGGGAGCAAACCTTAGGTTACTAAGCGACCGGTCGGGAGCAAACCTTAGGTTACTAAGCGACCGGTCGGGAGCAAACCTTAGGTTACTAAGTGACCGGCCGGGAGCAAACCTTAGGTTACTAAGCGACCGGTCGGGAGCAAACCTTAGGTTACTAAGCGACCGGTCGGGAGCAAACCTTAGGTTACTAAGCGACCGGTCGGGAGCAAACCTTAGGCTACTAAGTGACTGCGAGTGAAGAGCAAAAATAATCCTAACATTTCCACACCCTAGTTGTAGGCTAACCAATACCCAAACGGAGATTCAGTGAAAATAGCAGGGTAGGCTGTTGCTTCAAATCCTATTATAACAATTGGATGACTTTGTGTGTTTCCGTAAGCAACAATGTGATGCCTTCATTAGACCTACTTTATTCCAATGTCTCTGTCATCCAGTGATATTTATTCCCACAGTAATTCATTATGGATCCATCCAGATGTGGTTAGAAAACAGTGCATTTGGTGGGCTATGCAAAGAGATGGGAGAAGTGACATGCCCTGCAAACATCCATTAATATATTTCAAGTCCCTAAACTCGGCAAGAGTCTATTGTCCTGCTGATCAGGATGGGTCCTCCCATCCAGGCTTCTCTTAAAGCACAGAGAAGAGAAATGAGGCTTGAATAATTAAACAATGAATAAAGCCATCGACTCACTGATGGATGAAGATGGTGAGCGATCGGAGAAGGCCATCTGGAAACCTGCTGGCATCACGGCACAACATCAACATCGCTCTAATCACAGTCAGAAGACAGTTGAAGAAACTTGAGTGGACTTATGGAAAGTCTCGGTAAGACATTTTTTAAATATATGTTGTTGTTTTTTTTAGAACATTAACCACGTGTGTTCTCTTGTATTGTACTGTTCTGTAGTTTCGACCCAATGATTCGTCTGACAAACAAATAACTTTTGCGTGCCGCAGGCCCAGGCATGGATCGAAGCTGGCGAGACGTTCAATGACGTCATCTAGAGATATGCTGGACCCTATGTCAGAGAGGTGTATCTGAGACCACATTGTTTCTTTCCAGGTAGAATTATAGCAATATGTTGTTGTGTTTAGGCCTATTTACATGTATATTTCCGTTATTTGACCTAATGTTGGCTGTTAGGCTAATGTCATGTTTTTTTCTTCAAATGCAGACCCAAAACACCGCCGCCTGGGTTTGCGTTGCAAATGAGGGCATAAAGTGGGTCAAGACGTCAGCAGAGTAGGTCGACCTAAAACACTTTTAACAGCACATTACTCAACACCGGCGAGACTCACCTCGCCTACGGTAGGCCTACAACAGCACATTACTCAACACCAGCGAGACTCACCTCGCCTACGGTAGGCCTACAGTATATCTACAAATATTGTTTTCAATCTCTGCTCGTAGGTCTCCTGATTTAAACCCGATCTAACTTTGTTTGGCATCAACTGAAAACAATTCATCTGTAACTCCGCCAAAGCCTACCGGCAAAGATGAACTGGTGAAGGCCGTCAAGACATTTTGGCTTGAGAAACCGACGTTTTGGCTTGAGAAACCGACGTTTTGGCTTGAGAAACCGACGTTTTGGCTTGAGAAACCGACGTTTTGGCTTGAGAAACCGACGTTTTGGCTTGAGAAACCGACGTTTTGGCTTGAGAAACCGACGGTACAACATGGATCATCTCAGCGAGGTCGTGGACGGGGGAACTGCAGCTAAAATGGAGCTGAGATGTTGAAAACAAAGCTCTGCATTTTGAAATAGTATTTATTTTTATCATTATTTTATTAAACAAAAACATTAAAGATGTCGATGAACAAATACTGTACAGTATATGCTTTATCCCACAGTTTGCGTTTGCATGAGATTTGGTGTTAGAAATGTACAAATGTACACACTGCACCACTCCTGAGTGGCGCAGTGGTCTAAGGCACTGCACCGCAGTGCTAACTGTGCCACTAGAGATCCTGGTTCGAATCCAGGCTCTGTCGCAGCCGGCCGCGACCGGGAGACTCATGGGCGGCGCACAATTGGCCCAGCGTCGTCCAGGGTATGGGAGGGAATGGCCGGCAGGGGATGTAGCTCAGTTGATAGAGCATGGTGTTTGCAACGCCAGGGTTGTGGGTTCGATTCCCACGGGGGGCCAGTATAAAAAAAATAATGTATTCACTAACTGTAAGTCGCTCTGGATAAGAGCGTCTGCTAAATGACTAAAATGTAAATGTACAACTTTAGAGTACTTAAGCATCGAATACATCGCAAGTTGGGGGGATTTTTCACACCTAGTCAAGCTATTAGACTATCCTCTTGTAAATTAATGGAGGTGTGAAGAGTCTATTGTCCTGCTAATAGCCCATCATGCTGCAGTTTGAGGTCATGTGGCTTCTTTTATATATTCCAATGTATTGAATGAATGTATTAATTACAGTAATTTACCCGTTCTCCTTCTCGGAGTGGAAACGTTGTTTGCAGAGTTCACAACCTTCTACACTTCTGAAAAACAAGTGTGTGAAAATATGTTTTCAAAATGCCTCCAGCTGTCCATCACTACTGTAAATAAAAACACATGATCTACAGTGGTACAAATATATTATTGAATTAGATATTAAAATTTTTTTAAGCCAAATTTGCCTTGGGATCCATCCAGTTGGTATTCTGTGTCCACTCGTGGTTTCTCTCTTCGGTTACACATCCTTGGAATAGCAGAACAGTTTTGACTTAGAGTTGGTCAAAAACGCACAAATATCCTTGCAAATGAAAACGGTCTGATCTCCACGAAAGCCATTGAGTTAGAAATGTAAAACCTTAAGAGTGCTTGGATTTACATTGTAGTAATTTTCCATTTATTTTTTAGGAATAATAGCCTAATGTCTGTAGTCTTAAAAAACAATTAGTCTATGTCACGGATTCTGCCGTGACGGCCCTTCCTTCTGGTTCGGGGAGGCTACGGCCCTTCCTTCTGGTTCGGGGAGGCTACGGCCCTTCCTTCTGGTTCGGGGAGGCTACGGCGTTCGTCGTCACCGGAATTCTAGCTGCTGCCGATCTATGTTCTATATTTCTATGTTCATCTGGTTGTTGTCTGGTGTTGCACCTGTTTCCCATTATGGTATTATGTCCTTCCCTATTTAACCTGTTCCCTCCCACTGTGTGTTGTGCGTGTTTTGTTGCTTGTTACGAGTGTTGTTTGTGAGCGGGTTTGCTCCTCCCTGTGATTGGAGGTTTTGCTTGTATCTTTACTATTCAGTAAAGTAGATTTTCATTTCATTCTGTGTCCTGCGCTTGACTCTGGCTTACCGCATTCCACAGACATTCAATTAGGCTAAATAAATTGATGTTATTTTGTTGGGTAATGGATCGGCTCTCGGAACTCATTAAGAGGCGGCTTCTATCTTCAATATAATCATTCATTCAGAAGGTTAAACCCGTAGGTTTTAGGCCTGCAGTACATTTAATTTAATTACCAGGTTCAATTTTCATTAGGTTCTAATAATCCATGCCTTCTGGGAATGTTAAAAAGTCAAAAAGTTATGGGTGGAGTGAGAAATTTGGCTGTCCAGAAGTATTAAAATCAACCAATGTCAGCCTTTAAATGCTTTATTATCAAAATGTTTAAAGTGTGTGGGGCGACGGAGAGAAACTAAATGGTGTGTGGGGGGGGGGTCTGGGCAGGGGGGATGGGGGCGCTGGAGATGGGGGGGGGGGTCTGGGCAGGGGTGATACGGGCGCTGGAGATGGGGGCGTGAGCAGGTGGGTCTGGGCAGGTGTGATGCGGGCGCTGGAGATGGGGGGCGTGAGCAGGTGGGTCTGGGCAGGTGTGATGCGGGCGCTGGAGATGGGGGCGTGAGCAGGTGGGTCTGGGCAGGTGTGATGCGGGCGCTGGAGATGGGGGCGTGAGCAGGTGGGTCTGGGCAGGTGTGATGCGGGCGCTGGAGATGGGGGCGTGAGCAGGTGGGTCTGGACAGGTGTGATGTAGTTGTCGTTTCTATGTGTATAAGGAAAAATGAAAAGCTTGCAACACGTATCTGATTATTCATTATGAATAGGAGTTATTTCGTTTACATTCTTCATTGTAAGCACAATGTCACAAATAATTGAACACACACAACATGAACATATTAACTTGGTCAAAACAGTCAAAACATTTCTTTATTAAAGACTATCAGAAAGAATGTTGGTACTTATTTATTTTGATCCAAAGCCACAAATGAATGAGTCACTCAGCTTTATGCTGACAAATCCTCACTGGACTCTTGTCACGCCCTGGCTCTGGGGACACTGTTATGTTGAGCCAGGGTGTGTAGATTCTATGTGTTTGTGTTCTGTGTTGTAGTTCTAGTTGTTTCATTTCTATGTTGGCCAGTGTGGTTCTCAATCAGAGGCAACGAGTGTCAGCTGTTGCTGGTTGTCTCTGATTGGGAACCACATTTAAACAGGCTGTTTTCCCACAGTAGTTGTGGGATCTTGTTCTGTGTTCCTAGTTGGTTATTTTGTAGCCAAGGACGTCACGTGTCGTTATCGTTTGTTGTTTTGTTCTTGTTATCACTATTGATAATAAAGTATGTTCGCTCATCACGCTGCGCCTTGGTCCTCCTCCTTTGACGATTGTGATAACTCTCTTTCATTCAGTTTCTTATTCACATCAGCAAAGAAGGACTCCGTGTTTCAGAAACTCACTTTATATAGAGGGGCTATCACTCTTTCACACTGTGGTAAATAAAGCCAGTTTGTTATTTAGAATTATTTATTTCTGTTTTTAGAGGGAGAGAAGCCAAAAGCCACCGTGCCTATTTTTCGGAAAATCGTCAGTCCACGTCAAGCATAATTGCGCCATTGTATTTACTCAAGTTCTCTCTCAACTGCAGGACCACCGGCAGCAAAACACTTTTTTTGCCAGAGAAGAGAGACTCTCGGACTGAAAACATTCACACCTCCATTAATTTACAAAAAGATAGTCAATTTGTGCCACAGTTTAGACTACCGGTAGATCAGCGTTCTAACTCCCCCTTGTGATAGTGTGGTGCAATGACAGAATAACGCAATTTACCACAATCTGCCACCATCTACCACAAACGGTCGCGGCATAAGCTCGAAACTTTTAAAGGAAGAACCACTGTACACCAATCCAAACTAATTTGGGACGTAGCCGTTGCCACTTTTGGGTGCTCTGGCCTGGAAGAACGTCATCCCATTTTAGAGCCCCTATCTCTCTCTGTGCTCAGACCTCACTTCAGGGCGTCCAAAACATCTCCGCCTTTTTCAATGTCTTTGTTTTCATTTTCAGTGAGACAATTTACAACTTCGCTAAGCCCCGCCTCCCTTGATTACTGTTGCGATCTCAGACAACATTTGAAACGCAAGAGAGAGAGAGAGAGCGAGAGCGAGAGAGAGCTGCAGGTGACTTATCACTCAAAGATAAAAGGCATTCATGTCTTAAACGATGCTGCTGTTTTAAAGCCATCAAATCAAATTGTATTTGTCACATGCGCCGAATACAACATTACCGTGAAATGCTTACTTACAAGCCCTTAACCAACAATGCAGTTTTAAGAAAAATAAGTGTTAAGTAAAAAATAGATAAGTAAAAAGGGACAATGCAAATAGTCCTGGTAGCCATTTGATTAGCTGTTCAGGAGTCTTATGACTTGGGGGTAGAAGCTGTTAAAAAGCCTTTTGAACCTTTTGAATCATCTACTGTATATCATGTAATGTGTTACTTTTCTCCCCTCTGGTAACCTTTACCAGTTGTATCTACTTTAAATGATCGGCCTCTACCCCTTCAGAGTTTTAAACCATCGGCATAGACAACAGACAGATGTACCTTTCAGTGTCCTGTTGTCGTGTTGCTCATCATTGACATGATATAAGCAAGATTCTCACTGGCCTCTGAAGCGCTGTGCTTTTATACAACAAATAATCTCACTGGCCTCTGAAGCGCTGTGCTTTTATACAAAAAATAATCTCACTGGCCTCTGAAGCGCTGTGCTTTTATACAAAAAATAATCTCACTGGCCTCTGAAGCGCTGTGCTTTTATACAACAAATAATCTCACTGGCCTCTGAAGCGCTGTGCTTTTATACAACAAATAATCTCACTGGCCTCTGAAGCGCTGTGCTTTTATACAACAAATAATCTCACTGGCCTCTGAAGCGCTGTGCTTTTATACAACAAATAATCTCACTGGCCTCTGAAGCGCTTTGCTTTTATACAACAAATAATCTCACTGGCCTCTGAAGCGCTGTGCTTTTATACAACAAATAATCTCACTGGCCTCTGAAGCGCTGTGCTTTTATACAACAAATAATCTCACTGGCCTCTGAGCGCTGTGCTTTTATACAACAAATAATCTCACTGGCCTCTGAAGCGCTGTGCTTTTATACAACAAATAATCTCACTGGCCTCTGAAGCGCTGTGCTTTTATACAACAAATAATATCACTGGCCTCTGAAGCGCTGTGCTTTTATACAACAAATAATCTCACTGGCCTCTGAAGCGCTGTGCTTTTATACAACAAATAATCTCACTGGCCTCTGAAGCGCTGTGCTTTTATACAACAAATAATCTCACTGGCCTCTGAAGCGCTGTGCTTTTATACAACAAATAATCTCACTGGCCTCTGAAGCGCTGTGCTTTTATACAACAAATAATCTCACTGGCCTCTGAAGCGCTGTGCTTTTATACAACAAATAATCTCACTGGCCTCTGAAGCGCTGTGCTTTTATACAACAAATAATCTCACTGGCCTCTGAAGCGCTGTGCTTTTATACAACAAATAATCTCACTGGCCTCTGAAGCGCTGTGCTTTTATACAACAAATAATCTCACTGGCCTCTGAAGCGCTGTGCTTTTATACAACAAATAATCTCACTGGCCTCTGAAGCGCTGTGCTTTTATACAACAAATAATCTCACTGGCCTCTGAAGCGCTGTGCTTTTATACAACAAATAATCTCACTGGCCTCTGAAGCGCTGTGCTTTTATACAACAAATAATCTCACTGGCCTCTGAAGCGCTGTGCTTTTATACAACAAATAATCTCACTGGCCTCTGAAGCGCTGTGCTTTTATACAACAAATAATCTCACTGGCCTCTGAAGCGCTGTGCTTTTATACAACAAATAATCTCACTGGCCTCTGAAGCGCTGTGCTTTTATACAACAAATAATCTCACTGGCCTCTGAAGCGCTGTGCTTTTATACAACAAATAATCTCACTGGCCTCTGAAGCGCTGTGCTTTTATACAACAAATAATCTCACTGGCCTCTGAAGCGCTGTGCTTTTATACAACAAATAATCTCACTGGCCTCTGAAGCGCTGTGCTTTTATACAACAAATAATCTCACTGGCCTCTGAAGCGCTGTGCTTTTATACAACAAATAATCTCACTGGCCTCTGAAGCGCTGTGCTTTTATACAACAAATAATCTCACTGGCCTCTGAAGCGCTGTGCTTTTATACAACAAATAATCTCACTGGCCTCTGAAGCGCTGTGCTTTTATACAACAAATAATCTCACTGGCCTCTGAAGCGCTGTGCTTTTATACAACAAATAATCTCACTGGCCTCTGAAGCGCTGTGCTTTTATACAACAAATAATCTCACTGGCCTCTGAAGCGCTGTGCTTTTATACAAAAAATAATCTCACTGGCCTCTGAAGCGCTGTGCTTTTATACAAAAAATAATCTCACTGGCCTCTGAAGCGCTGTGCTTTTATACAACAAATAATCTCACTGGCCTCTGAAGCGCTGTGCTTTTATACAACAAATAATCTCACTGGCCTCTGAAGCGCTGTGCTTTTATACAACAAATAATCTCACTGGCCTCTGAAGCGCTGTGCTTTTATACAACAAATAATCTCACTGGCCTCTGAAGCGCTGTGCTTTTATACAACAAATAATCTCACTGGCCTCTGAAGCGCTGTGCTTTTATACAACAAATAATCTCACTGGCCTCTGAAGCGCTGTGCTTTTATACAACAAATCATCTCACTGGCCTCTGAAGATACAATTATATTATATACAGTTCCTGACAGCTTGTGTGTTACCCTCCCCTCCCTCCCTCCCTCCCTCCCTCCCTCCCTCCCTCCCTCCCTCCACCCATCTACCCTCTTTTTAATGTTTAATAGCCTCTCCTAGGTGGCGATCTAGGTTTCTGTGTTTTTGGCGGGCTCAGTGGCCATGCATGCTTCGCATGCTCCCATCTTGTTAGTAAATGATTCAGAGCTACATGATCAAAGTCATCTGAAGCTGTAGTAGAAGTACTGTGGTTCAAGGGTTGGAACGGTAGACAGGGCAACTCTCAGGGCTGAGGGCAGGTTCCTCTCCTCTCCCCTCCCCTCCCCTCCCCTCCCCTCCCCTCCCCTCCCCTCCACTCTCCTCCAATCTCCTCTCTACCACTCTCCTCCACTCTCCTCCCCTCTCCTCTCCTCCACTCTCCTCCACTCTCCTCTCCTCTCCTCTCCTCCACTCTCCTCTCCTCTCCTCTCCTCTCCTCTCCTCTCCTCTCCTCTCCTCTCCTCTCCTCTCCTCTCCTCTCCTCTCCTCTCCTCTCCTCTCCTCTCCTCTCCTCTCCTCTCCTCTCCTCTCCACCACTCTCCTCCACTCTCCACCACTCTCCTCTCCTCTCCTCTCCTCTCCTCTCCTCTCCTCTCCTCTCCTCTCCCTCTCCTCTCCTCTCCTCTCCTCTCCTCTCCTCTCCTCTACTCTCCTCTCCTCTCCTCTACTCTCCTCTACCCTCTTCCACTCTCCTCTCTGGCTGCGGATGAACCTCAAATGTACATCTTGTAATGTGGCATCCATCCACCGAGGGATAACCATACCAGCTCGTATTTGAAGAAACCATTAACAACTAAGAGAGAGAATAGAGGATGACTGAGACATGGAAACGTGGATGTCAGTTGAAATAGTGTTTGTCTATGGAGCTGTCATATCTCTTTTCCTAGTGCCGCTGAGTGGAGAGGAGTTTAACACGGGGTAAAGTGACAAGGCAACAGGATAGATAATAAACTAATCCAAGAACAAGAGACTACAGGGAGAAAGAAGGAGAGAAATGGATTGAATCTGACCCTATTGGATTATTATGTGTTGGTTAATGCAGAGACTGCTTGAGGTAGCCTACAAGCAATATAAAGATGGCTGCCGTTTTACGGCCCTCTAACCAATTGTGCTATTGTGTGTGTTCTTTCGTGTTATTTGTAATTTATTCTGTACATAATGTTTCTGCCACCGTCTCTTATGACCAAAAAGAGCTTGTGGATATCAGGACAGCGATTACTCACCTCGTATTGGACTAAGATTTTTTCTTCAACGAGTCGGCCGCGAAGGATATTCTACAGACACCCGACAAGGCCCAAATCCCCGTCATTTGCATGAAAAGAGACGGAGATATCGTGGACGTAAGTCGGGGTGCCTTGTAAGGATCTGACGGCAAGCGAGTAATCTGCCTCTTCCATCAATCCTATTAGCGTACAATCATTGGAAAACAAAATGGATGACCTAAGATTAAGGTTATCCTACCAACAGGACATTAAAAACTGTAATATCTTATGATTCACAGAGTCGTGGCTGAACGACGACATGGATAACATACAGCTTGCGGGATATACGCTACATCGACAGGATAGAACAGCTGACTCCGGTAAGACAAGGGGTGGCGGTCTGTGTATATTTGTAAACAACAGCTCGTCCATAAAATCTAATACTAAGGAAGTCTCAAGGTTTTGCTCGCCTGAGGTAGGGTATCTCATGATAAGCTGTAGAGTTTGATTCTATATTTTTCGTAGCTGTCTATTTGCCACCACAAACCAATGCTGGAACTAAGATTGCAATTAATGAGCTGTATAAGGCCATAACTAAAAAGGAAAACGCTAATCCCGCGTACATACCCCAACCAGAAGCCATGGATTACAGGCAACATCCGCACTGAACTAAAGGGAAAATCTGCCGCTTTCAAGGAGCGGGTCTCTAACAGGGACGCTTATAAGAAATCCAGCTATGCCCTCCGACGAACCATCAAACAGGCAAAGCGTCAATACAGGACTAAGATTGAATCGTACTACACCGGCTCTGACGCTCGTCGGATGTGGCAGGTCTTGCAAACTATTACAGACTACAAAGGGAAGCACAGCCGGGAGCTGCCCAGTGACATGAGCCTACCAGACGAGCTAAATCACTTCTATGCTCGCTTCGAGGCAAGCAACACTGAAGCATGCATGAGAGCATCAGCTGTTCCAGACGACTGTGTGATCACACTCTCCATAGCCGATGTGAGTAAGTCTTTTAAGCAGGTCAACATTCACAAGGGCCAGACGGATTACCAGGACGTGTACTCCGAGCATGCGCTGACCAACTGGCAAGTGTCTTCACTGACATTTTCAACATGTCCCTGACTGAGTCTGTAATACCAACATGTTTCAAGCAGGCCACCATAGTCCTTGTGACCAAGAACAACAAGGTAACCTGCCTAAATGACTACCGACCTGTAGCACTCACGTCTGTAGCCATGAAGTGCTTTAAAAGGCTGGTCATGGCTGACATCAACACCATTATCCCAGAAACCCTAGACCCACTCCAATTTGCATACCGCCCCAACAGATCCACAGATGATGCAATCTCTATTGCACTCCACACTGCCCTTTCCCACCTGGACAAAAGGAACACCTACGTGAGAATGCTATTCATTGACTACAGCTCAGTGTTCAACACCATAGTGCCCTCAAAGCTCATCACCAAGCTAAGGACTTCCTGACGAGCCGCCCCCAGGTGGTAAGGGTAGGTAACAACACATCTGTCACGCTGATCCTCAACACGGGGGCTCCTCAGGGGTGCGTGCTCAGTCCCCTCCTGTACTCCCTGTTCACCCATGACTGCATGGCCAGGCACGACTCCAACACCATCATTAAGTTTGCCGACAACACAACAGTGGTAGGCAACGATGAGACAGCCTATAGGGAGGAGGTCAGAGACCTGGCCGTGTGGTGCCAGGATAACAACCTCTCCCTCAACGTGACCAAGACAAAGGAGATGATTGTGGACTACAGGGAAAAAAAAGAGGACTGAGCACGCCCCCATTCTCATCGACGGGGCTGTAGTGGAACAGGTTGAGAGCTTCAAGTTCCTTGGTGTCCACATCACCAACAAACTATCATGGTCCAAACACACCAAGACAGTCATGAAGAGGGCACAACAAAGCCTATTCCCCCTCAGGAGACTGAAAAGATTTGGCATGGGTCCTCAGTTCCTCAAAATGTTATACAGCTGCACCATCGAGAGCATCCTGACTGGTTGCATCACTGCCTGCTATGGCAACTGCTCGGCCTCCGACCGCAAGGCACTACAGAGGGTAGTGTGTTGCGGCCCAGTACATCACTGGGGCCAAGCTTCCTGCCATCCAGGATCTGTATACCAGGCGGTGTCAGAGGAAGGCCCTAAAAATAGTCAAAGACTCCAGCCACCCTAGTCATAGACTGTTCTCTCTGCTACCGCACGGCAAGCGGTACCGGAACGCCAAGTCTAGGTCCAAAAGGCTTCTTAACAGCTTCTACCCCCAAGCCATAAGACTCCTGAACAGCTAATCATGGCTACCCGGACTATTTGTATTGTCCCCCTAGGAGGGGTGCGTCACTTGAGTGGGTTGAGTCACTGACGTGATCTTCCTGTCTGGTTTGCCGTCCCCTCGGGCTCGTGCAGTGGAGGAGATCTTCGTGGGCTATACTCAGCTTTGTCTCAGGGTAGTAGGTTGGTGGTCTGTTGATATCCCTCTGGTGGTGTGGGGGCTGTGCTTTGGCAAAGTGGGTGGGGTTATATCCTGCCTAGTTGGCCCTGTCCGGGGGTATCGTCGGACGGGGCCACAGTGTCTCCCGACCCCCCCCCCGTCTCAGCCTCCATTATCAATGCTGCAATAGTCTATGTGCCGGGGAGCTAGGGTCAGTCTGTTATATCTGGTGTTATTCTCCTGTCTTATCTGGTGTCCTGTGTAAATTTAAGTATGCTCCCTCTAATTCTCTCTCTCTCTCTCCCTCCCCTCCCGGAGGACCTGAGCCCTAGGACCATGCCTCGGGACTACCTGGCCTGATGACTCCTTGCTGTCCCCAGGTCAGGGTTCCCAGCTATGGAACCCTGACCTGTTCATCAAACGTGCTACCTTGTCCCAGACCTGCTGTTTTCAACTCTCTCTCTCTACCGCACCTGCTATTTCAACCTCTAAATGCGCGGCTATGAAAAGCCAAGTGACATTTACTCCTGATGTACTGACCTGTTGCACCCTCTACAACCACTGTGATTATTATTTGATCCTGCTGGTCATCTATGAACGTTTGAACATCTTGTGGAAATATCTGGCCTTAATGGCCATGTACTGTTATAATTACTGTTATAAAACCACTGTGCATGAGTGGAAACGCCAGAACCAGCATTACCAAACAGACCTGACTGTGAGATGGGTGTTATTAGTTGAACAGACAGAATGTGAGATGGGTGTTATTAGTTGAACAGACAGAATGTGAGATGGATTAGTTGAACAGACAGAATGTGAGATGGGTGTTATTAGTTGAACAGACAGAATGTGAGATGGGTGTTATGTAACTCTAGGTGTAAAAGAGTGTGCACTTGGATTCAATGCTTCCACCAACTAGGATGATGGGTTGTGTGGACTCTGAAAAGCATCTCACACCAACTAGGATGATGGGTTGTGTGGACTCTGAAAAGCATCTCACACCAACTAGGATGATGGGTTGTGTGGACTCTGAAAAGCATCTCACACCAACCAGGATGAGGGATATGATATGATATGTTTTAAATCATCACCTATCAGAAATCCCATGGTGTGGATGTACTGAAATGAAAAGGTTTGAACAGCGGAATGCTTTATTGTGACTGAACTTTCAGTGATGTAACACCGTTGGCTGTTGGCTCCCCAAAGCTGCATGCAGTGATGTAACACCGTTGGCTGTTGGCTCCCCAAAGCTGCATGCATTCCTCCGGAGCCCTACATCCCAGAGGAGATAAGGAATGAGTCCCAAATGGCACCCTATTCTCTGTGTAGTGCACTACTTTTGACCAGGATTGACAGTAAAGGGCTCTATATAGGAATTGGGTGCCATTTGGGATGCAGTCGAGTATTAAAGAAAATATGGCATTTCTTTATGAAGCAGCTAGGGTACTGATGCATGGAAGCCATGTTCAGTGCATTCGGAAAGTATTCAGACCCCTTCACTTTTTCCACATTTTGTTACGTTACAGCCTTATTATAAAATGGATTAAAGAAAAAAATAATCCTCATCAATCTACACACAATACCCCATAAACACAAAGCGAAAACAGGTTTTTAGAAATTTCTGCAAATAAACAAATAAAAGACAGAAATACCTTATTTACATAAGTATTCGAAATTAAGCTCAGGTGCATCCTGTTTCCATTGATCATCCTTGAGATTTTTCTACAACTTGATTGGAGTCCACCTGTGGTAAATTCAATTGATTGGACTGAAGAGGAGAGGACCGGAGAGGAGAGGACTGGAGAGGAGAGGACTGGAGAGGAGAGGACTGGAGAGGAGAGGAGAACTGGAGAGGAGAGGAGAGGACTGGAGAGGAGAGGACTTGAGAGGAGAGGAGAGGACTGGAGAGGAGAGGACTGGAGAGGAGAGGAGAGGAGAGGAGAGGAGAGGAGAGGAGAGGAGAGGAGAGGAGAGGAGAGGAGAGGAGAGGAGAGGAGAGGAGAGAGGAGAGGAGAGGAGAGGAGAGGAGAGGAGAGGAGAGGACTGGAGAGGAGAGGACTGGAGAGGAAAGAACTGGAGAGGAGAGGACTGGAGAGGACTGGAGTGGAAAGAAGAGGACTGGAGAGGAGAGGACTGGAGAGGTGAGGACTGGAGAGGAGAGGACTGGAGAGGAGAGGAGAGGACTGGAGAGGAGAGTAGAGGACCGGAGAGGAAAGGACAGAAGAGGAGAGGAGAGGACTGGAGAGGAGAGGACTGTAGTGGAGAGGAGAGGACTGGAGAGGAGAGGACTGCTGCTGTTTCTGCTGTGTGTGGTACCAGGACAGGGGTGTGTCTGCTGTGGATATCAGTGTTTCTCCAGAATGACTATGTGTGTGTATTAGTATGTTCTGCATGTTTATTAAATCCAGCTGGGCTATCTAGCCTCCTGTCAAGGAATGCTGGTCCTCCACCCAGGCTCAGCCCAGCTCAGGGCCCCAGAACACAGTTGGGTCGGCTCCAGAGTACAGCTTGTTCTTGGCGCTGGGTCCAGGTTCCAGGGCCATGCTAAGACAGACAGCCATATACTTCTGGGAGGAGCAGCCAAGGGGAGGAGACCTGGCGAGGAGCAGGGAGGAGCAGGGAAGAGCATGGAGGAGCAGGGAGGAACAGGGAGGAGCAGGGAGGAGAAGGAGGATTTTGACAGACAAACCGTCTCTGTTGCCCCCTCTTAGTTAGGCTCTGCAGTGCATTGCCAGCCATGAGTAATCAGAGACTCTGCTAAGTTGCCATATTGATGGATGTGTGAAAAGTTGTGTTTTTCAGACAGCACACATAGGTGGAGGTTCACAGACACCTGTTTCTCTTCATTCAGCTGGTAGATGGAAGAGTAGAACGAACAGAACTTCTTAGCAGCTTCATAGCATCCTCTCCTCTCCTCTCCTCTCCTCTCCTCTCCTCTCCTCTCCTCTCCTCTCCTCTCCTCTCCTCTCCTCTCCTCTCCTCTCCTCTCCTCTCCTCTCCTCTCCTCTCCTCTCCTCTCCTCTCCTCTCCTCTCTCCAAGTGCCCGTTGGTGGCGGTGGGGTTATGGTATGGGCAAACATAAACTATGGACAACGAACGAAGAAAAGGATGTACAATTGCATTTTATCAATGGCAATTTGAATGCACAGAGATACCGTGACGAGATCCTGAGGCCCCATTGTCGTGCCATTCATCCGCTGCCATCACCTCATGTTTCAGCATGATAACGCACGGCCCCATGTTGCAAGGATTTGTACACAATTCCTGGAAGCTGAAAATGTCCCAGTTCTTCCATGGCCTGCCTACTCAACAGACATGTCACCCATTGAGCATGTTTGGGATGCTCTGGATCGACGTGTACGACAGCGTGTTCCAGTTCCAACCAATATCCAGCAACTTTCACACAGCCATTGAAGAGGAATGGGACAACATTCCACAGGCCACAATCAACAGCCTGATCAACTCTATGCGAAGGAGAGGTGTCGCGCTGCATGAGACAAATGGTGGTCACACCAGATACTGACAGGTTTTCTGATCCATGCTCGTACCTTTTTTAAAAAAGATATCTGTGACCAACAGATGCATATCTGTATTCCCAGTCATGTGAAATCCATAGATTAGGGCCTAATGAATTTATTCCAATTGACTTACAGTGAATTCGGAAAGTATTAAGACACCTTGACTTTTTACAGCCCAATGTGTGTGTATTAGTATGTTCTGCATGTTTATTAAATCCAGCTGGGCTATCTAGCCTCCTGTCAAGGAATGCTGGTCCTCCACCCAGGCTCAGCCCAGCTCAGGGCCCCAGAACACAGTTGGGTCGGCTCCAGAGTACAGCTTGTTCTTTGCGCTGGGTCCAGGTTCCAGGGCCATGCTAAGACAGACAGCCATATACTTCTGGGAGGAGCAGCCAAGGGGAGGAGACCTGGCGAGGAGCAGGGAGGAGCAGGGAAGAGCATGGAGGAGCAGGGAGGAACAGGGAGGAGCAGTGGGGAGAAGGAGGATTTTGACAGACAAACCATCTCTGTTGCTCCCTCTTAGTTAGGCTCTGCAGGGCATTGCCAGCCATGAGTAATCAGAGACTCTGCTAAGTTGCCATATTGATGGATGTGTGAAAAGTTGTGTTTTTCAGACAGCACACATAGGTGGAGGTTCACAGACACCTGTTTCTCTTCATTCAGCTGGTAGATGGAAGAGTAGAACGAACAGAACTTCTTAGCAGCTTCAAAGCATCCTCTCCTCTCCTCTCCTCTCCTCTCCTCTCCTCTCCTCTCCTCTCCTCTCCTCTCCTCTCCTCTCCTCTCCTCTCCTCTCCTCTCCTCTCCTCTCCTCTCCTATCCTCTCCTCTCCTCTCCTCTCCTCTCTCCAAGTGCCCCATGGTGGCGGTGGGGTTATGGTATGGGCAAACATAAACTATGGACAACGAACGAAGAAAAGGATGTACAATTGCATTTTATTGATGGAAATTTGAATGCACAGAGATACCGTGACGACATCCTGAGGCCCATTGTCGTGCCATTCATCCGCTGCCATCACCTCATGTTTCAGCATGATAATGCACGGCCCCATGTTGCAAGGATCTGTACACAATTCCTGGAAGCTGAAAATGTCCCAGTTCTTCCATGGCCTGCCTACTCAACAGACATGTCACCCATTGAGCATGTTTGGGATGCTCTGGATCGACGTGTACGACAGCGTGTTCCAGTTCCAACCAATATCCAGCAACTTTCACACAGCCATTGAAGAGGAGTGGGACAACATTCCACAGGCCACAATCAACAGCCTGATCAACTCTATGCGAAGGAGAGGTGTCGCGCTGCATGAGGCAAATGGTGGTCACACCAGATACTGACAGGTTTTCTGATCCCCGCCCCTGCCTTTTTTTGTAAAAGGTATCTGTGACCAACAGATGCATATCTGTATTCCCAGTCATGTGAAATCCATAGATTAGGGCCTAATGAATTTATTCCAATTGACTTACAGTGAATTCGGAAAGTATTCAGACACCTTGACTTTTTCCACATTTTGTTACATTACAGCCTTATTCTAAAATGGATTAAATAACCCCCCATCAATCGACACACAATAACCGATAATGACAAAGCAAAAACAGGTTTTTTAGATTATTTAGCAAATGTATAAAAACGGAAATATTACATTTACATAAGTATTCAGACCCTTTACTAAGTACTTTGTTGAAGCACCTTTGGCAGCGATTACAGCCTTGAGTCTTCTTGGGTATGACGCTACAAGCTTGGCACACCTGTATTTGGGGAGTTTCTCCCATTCTTCTCTGCAGATCCTCTCAAGCGCTGTCAGGTTGGGTGGGGAGCGTTGCTGCACAGCTATCTTCAGGTCTCTCCAGAGATGTTCGAACGGGTTCAAGTCCAGGCTCTGGCTGGGCCATTCAAGGACATTCAGAGACTTGTCCTGAAGCCACTCCTGCATTGTCTTGGCTGTGTGCTAAGGGTCGATGTCTTCCAGTCCCTGCCACTGAAAAACATCCCCACAGCACATGCTTCCACCTTCATGCTTCATCGTAGGGATGGTGCCAGGTTTCCTCCAGACGTGACGCTTGGCATTCAGGCCAAAGAGTTCAATCTTGGTTTCATCAGACCAGATAATCTTGTTTCTCATGGTCAGAGTCCTTTAGGTGCCTTTTGGCAAACTCCAAGCGGGCTGTCATGTGCCTTTTACTGAGGAGTGGCTTCTGTCTGGCCACTCTACCATAAAGGCCTGATTGGTGGAGTGCTGCAGAGATGGTTGTCCTTCTGGAAGGTTCTCCCATCTCCACAGAGGAACTCTGGAGCTCTGTCAGAGTGATCATCAGGTTCCTGGTCACCTCCCTGACCAAGGCCCTTCTCCCCGATTGCTCAGTTTGGCTGGGCGGCCAGCTCTAGGAAGAGTCTTGGTGGTTCCAAACCTCTTCCATTTAAGAATGATGGAGGCCACTGTGTTCTTGGAGACCTTCAACACTGCAGAATTTTTTGGTACCATTCCCCAGATCTGTGCCTCGACACAATCCTGTCTCTGAGCTCTACGGACAATTCCTTCAACCTCATGGCTTGATTTTTGCTCTGACATGCACTGTCAACTGTGGGACCTTAAATAGACAGGTGTGTGCCTTTCCAAATCATGTCCAACCAATTGAATTTACCACAGGTGGACTCCAATCAAGTTGTAGAAACATCTCAAGGATGATCAATGGAAACAGGATGCACCTGAGCTCAATTTCGAGTCTCATAGCAAAGGGTCTGAATACTTATGTAATAAAGGTATTTCTGTTTTTTATTTTTAGTACAGTTGCAACAATGTCTAAAAACCTGTTTTCACTTCGTCATTATGTGGTATTGTGTGTAGATTGATGAGGATTTTTATTTATTTA
>NW_025533463.1:797500-865000 GCF_020615455.1 Coregonus clupeaformis
GGCTCTTCGCACTCTGGGAGGAGGACACAACGGAGTTGTCAACCGTGATGGCGAGATCATGGAACGGGCAGTCCTTCCCCGGGAGGAAGAGCAGCTCCGTCTTGCCAGGGTTCAGCTTTAGGTGGTGATCCGTCATCCATACTGATATGTCTGCCAGACATGCAGAGATGCGATTCGCCACCTGGTTATCAGAAGGGGGAAAGGAGAAGATTAGTTGTGTATCGTCAGCGTAGCAATGATAGGAGAGGCCATGTGAGGATATGACAGAGCCAAGTGACTTGGTGTATAGGGAGAAAAGGAGAGGGCCTAGAACTGAGCCCTGGGGGACACCAGTGGTGAGAGCACGTGGTGCGGAGACAGCTTCTCGCCACGCCACTTGGTAGGAGCGACCGGTCAGGTAGGACGCAATCCAGGAGTGAGCCGCGCCGGAGATGCCCAGCTCGGAGAGGGTGGAGAGGAGGATCTGATGGTTCACAGTATCAAAGGCAGCAGACAGGTCTAGAAGGACAAGAGCAGAGGAGAGAGAGTTAGCTTTAGCAGTGCGGAGAGCCTCCGTGACACAGAGAAGAGCAGTCTCAGTTGAATGACCAGTCCTGAAACCTGACTGGTTTGGATCAAGAAGGTCATTCTGAGAGAGATAGCAAGAGAGTTGGCTAAAGACGGCACGCTCAATAGTTTTGGAAAGAAAAGAAAGAAGGGATACTGGTCTGTAGTTGTTGACATCAGTGGGATCGAGTGTTGGTTTTTTGAGAAGGGGAGCAACTCTCGCTCTCTTGAAGACGGAAGGGACATGGCCAGCGGTCAAGGATGAGTTGATCAGCGAGGTGAGGTAGGGGAGAAGGTCACCGGAGATGGTCTGGAGAAGAGAGGAGGGGATGGGGTCAAGCGGGCAGGTTGTTGGGCGGCCTGCAGTCACAAGTCGCAGGATTTTATCTGGAGAGAGAGGGGAGAAAGAAGCATAGGGTAGGGCAGTGTGAGTAGGACCAGCAGTGTCATTAGACTTAACAAACGAGGATCGGATGTCGTCAACCTTCTTTTCAAAGTGGTTGACGAAGTCATCCACAGAGAGAGGAGGAGGGGGGATTCAGCAGTGAGGAAAATGTGGCAAATAGCTTCCTAGGGTTAGAGGCAGATGCTTGGAATTTAGAGTGGTAGAAAGTGGCCTTAGCAGCAGAAACAGATGAAGAAATGTAGAGAGGAGGGAGTGAAAAGATGCCAGGTCGGCAGGGGAGTTTAGTTTTCTTCCATTTCCGCTCCGCTGCCCGGAGCTCTGTTCTGTGAGCTCGCAATGAGTCATCAAGCCACGGAGCTGGAGGGGAGGACCGAGCCGGCCGGGAGGATAGGGGACACAGAGAGTCAAAGGATGCAGAAAGGGAGGAGAGGAGGGTTGAGGAGGCAGAATCAGGAGATTGGAGGGAGAAGGATTGAGCAGAGGGAAGAGATGATAGGATGGAAGAGGAGAGAGTAGTGGGAGAGAGAGAGCGAAGGTTGCGGCGGCGCATTACCATCTGTGTAGGGGCAGAGTGAGTAGTGTGGGAGGAGAGCGAGAGAGAAAAGGAAACAAAGTAGTGGTCGGAGACATGGAGGGGAGTTGCAGTGAGATTAGTAGAAGAGCAGCATCTAGTAAAGATGAGGTCAAGCGTATTGCCTGCCTTGTGAGTAGGGGGGACGGTGAGAGGGTGAGGTCAAAAGAGGAGAGGAGTGGAAAGAAGGAGGCAGAGAGAAATGAGTCAAATGTGGACATAGGGAGGTTGAAATCCCCCAAAACTGTGAGGGGTGAGCCATCCTCAGGAAAGGAACTTATCAAGGCGTCAAGCTCATTGATGAACTCTCCAAGGGAACCTGGAGGGCGATAGATGACAAGGATATTAAGCTTAAATGGGCTAGTGACTGTGACAGCATGGAATTCAAATGAGGAGATAGACAGATGGGTTAGGGGAAAAATTGAGAATGTCCACTTGGGAGAGATGAGGATTCCTGTGCCACCACCCCTCTGACCAGATGCTCTCGGGGTATGCGAGAACACATGGTCAGACGAGGAGAGAGCAGTAGGAGTAGCAGTGTTTTCAGTGGTAATCCATGTTTCCGTCAGCGCCAGGAAGTCGAGGGACTGGAGATTAGCATAGGCTGGGATGAAGTCAGCTTTGTTGGCAGCAGAACGGCAGTTCCAGAGGCTGCCTGAGACCTGGAACTCCAGGTGTGGGGTGCGTGCAGGGACCACCAGGTTAGAGAGGCAGCAGCCACGCGGTGTGGGGCGTTTGTGTAGCCTGTGCAGAGAGGAGAGAACAGGGATAGGCAGAGGCATAGTTGACAGGCTGTAGCAAATGGCTACAATAATGAAGAGGAGATCGGAATGAAATGAACTAAACATCTGGGAGAGTAGAGAGCAGGGCCTCCCTCACCAAAAAACTTCTACCTCAGAAACTATAATTGTTTCACTGAACCACCCGAACAAAAACTCTACCAACTTCCACCTTTAGAAATCAGAATTGTTGTGAACCACAGCGGTTCAATGTTTAAAGGAATAGACTCAACCCACTTTATTCAGCTAGCTAACTATGACACCATAGCTAACTAGCATGCTAGCATCCAATAACACACAGTTTAGCACCAACACTTGGTCACAACAAACCACCAATAGTGTGTTAACACACTAAGCAGATAATTCGGCTATGTAGCACAACTATATTGTATTTAGCTACTACAGTACAGTTAGCTGGTCATATTGGCTAGCTAGCAATGGCCACTGTGTTGACCTTGTTTGAAGAACGGCTAGCTAGCTAACTAGCTTCGTGCAACCCCCGGCACCACCGAAAAACAATGCCAACCTACAGTAACTACCCACAACAGCCCACAATGCCTAGCTATGACGCCATAGCTAACTAGCATGCTAGCATCCAATAACACACAGTTTAGCACCAATACTTGGTTACAACAAACTACCAAGAGTGTGTTAACACACTAAACAGATAATTCATGTCCGTGTCTAGTTCCTTTCATAACGCAGCAAAAATTAAACGTTGGCTAGCTAGCACATTAACACTGGAAACAACTATAGTAGTGGTAGTGGTAGTGACTGGTTATAGACTGGTTATAGTTATAGTATTGGTAGTGACTGGTTATAGTTATAGTAATGGTAGTGACTGGTTATAGTTATAGTAGTGGTAGTGACTGGTTATAGTTATAGTAGTGGTAGTGACTGGTTATAGTTATAGTAGTGGTAGTGACTGGTTATAGTTATAGTAGTAATGGTAGTGACTGGTTATAGTTATAGTAGTGGTAGTGACTGGTTATAGTTATAGTAGTGGTAGTGACTGGTTATAGTTATAGTAGTGGTAGTGACTGGTTATAGTTATAGTAGTGGTAGTGTCTACAGTAGTAATGGTAGTGACTGGTTATAGTTATAGTAATGTTAGTGACTGGTTATAGTTATAGTAGTGGTAGTGACTGGTTATACTAGCGGTAGTGACTGGTTATAGTTATAGTAGTGGTAGTGACTGGTTATAGTTACAGTAGTGGTAGTGACTGGTTATAGTTATAGTAGTGGTAGTGACTGGTTATAGTTATAGTAGTGGTAGTGACTGGTTATAGTTACAGTAGTGGTAGTGACTTGTTATAGTTATAGTAGTGGTAGTGACTTGTTATAGTTATAGTAGTGGTAGTGACTGGTTATAGTTATAGTAGTGGTAGTGACTGGTTATAGTTATAGTAGTGGTAGTGTCTACAGTAGTAACGGTAATGACTGGTATAGTTACAGTAGTGGTAGTGACTGGTTATAGTTATAGTAGTGGTAGTGACTGGTTATAGTTATAGTAGTGGTAGTGACTGGTTATAGTTATAGTAGTGGTAGTGTCTACAGTAGTAATGGTAGTGACTGGTTATAGTTATAGTAGTGGTAGTGACTGGTTATAGTTATAGTAGTGGTAGTGACTGGTTATAGTTATAGTAGTGGTAGTGACTGGATATAGTTATAGTAGTGGTAGTGACTGGTTATAGTTATAGTAGTGGTAGTGACTGGTTATAGTTATAGTAGTGGTAGTGTCTACAGTAGTAATGGTAGTGACTGGTTATAGTTATAGTAGTGGTAGTGACTGGTTATAGTTATAGTAGTGGTAGTGTCTACAGTAGTAATGGTAGTGACTGGTTATAGTTATAGTTATAGTTATAGTAGTGGTAGTGTCTACAGTAGTAATGGTAGTGACTGGTTATAGTTATAGTATTGGTAGTGACTGGTTATAGTTATTGTAGTGGTAGTGATTGGTTATAGTTATAGTAGTGGTAGTGACTGGTTATAGTTATAGTAGTGGTAGTGACTGGTTATAGTTATAGTAGTGGTAGTGACTGGTTATAGTTATAGTAATGGTAGTGACTGGTTATAGTTATAGTAGTGGTAGTGACTGGTTATAGTTATAGTATTGGTAGTGACTGGTTATAGTTATAGTAATGGTAGTGACTGGTTATAGTTATAGTATTGGTAGTGACTGGTTATAGTTATAGTAATGGTAGTGACTGGTTATAGTTATAGTAGTGGTAGTGACTGGTTATACTAGCGGTAGTGACTGGTTATAGTTATAGTAGTGGTAGTGACTGGTTATAGTTATAGTAATGGTAGTGACTGGTTATAGTTATAGTAGTGGTAGTGACTGGTTATAGTTATAGTAGTGGTAGTGACTGGTTATAGTTATAGTAGTGGTAGTGTCTGCAGTAGTAATGGTAGTGACTGGTTATAGTTATAGTAGTGGTAGTGACTGGTTATAGTTATAGCAGTGGTAGTGACTGGTTATAGTTAT
Organism: Coregonus clupeaformis; assembly: GCF_020615455.1. NCBI lineage: Eukaryota > Metazoa > Chordata > Actinopteri > Salmoniformes > Salmonidae > Coregonus > Coregonus clupeaformis. The sequence continues at coordinate 802,291 of NW_025533463.1, forward strand.
AGTAGTGGTAGTGACTGGTTATAGTTATAGTAGTGGTAGTGACTGGTTATAGTAATGGTAGTGACTGGTTATAGTTATAGTAGTGGTAGTGACTGGTTATAGTTATAGTAGTGGTAGTGACTGGTTATAGTTATAGTAGTGGTAGTGTCTACAGTAGTAATGGTAGTGACTGGTTATAGTTATAGTAGTGGTAGTGACTGGTTATAGTTATAGTAGTGGTAGTGACTGGTTATAGTTATAGTAATGGTAGTGACTGGTTATAGTTATAGTAGTGGTAGTGACTGGTTATAGTTATAGTAATGGTAGTGACTGGTTATAGTTATAGTAGTGGTAGTGACTGGTTATAGTTATAGTAATGGTAGTGACTGGTTATAGTTATAGTAATGGTAGTGACTGGTTATAGTTATAGTAGTGGTAGTGACTGGTTATAGTTATAGTAATGGTAGTGACTGGTTATAGTTATAGTAGTGGTAGTGTCTGCAGTAGTAATGGTAGTGACTGGTTATAGTTATAGTAGTGGTAGTGACTGGTTATAGTTATAGTAGTGGTAGTGACTGGTTATAGTTATAGTAGTGGTAGTGACTGGTTATAGTTATAGTAGTGGTAGTGACTGGTTATAGTAATGGTAGTGACTGGTTATAGTTATAGTAGTGGTAGTGACTGGTTATAGTTATAGTAGTGGTAGTGACTGGTTATAGTTATAGTAGTGGTAGTGTCTACAGTAGTAATGGTAGTGACTGGTTATAGTTATAGTAGTGGTAGTGACTGGTTATAGTTATAGTAGTGGTAGTGACTGGTTATAGTTATAGTAATGGTAGTGACTGGTTATAGTTATAGTAGTGGTAGTGACTGGTTATAGTTATAGTAATGGTAGTGACTAGTTATAGTTATAGTAGTGGTAGTGACTGGTTATAGTCATAGTAGTGGTAGTAACTGGTTATAGTTATAGTAGTGGTAGTGACTGGTTATAGTTATAGTAGTGGTAGTGACTGGTTATAGTTATACTAGCGGTAGTGACTGGTTATAGTTATAGTAGTGGTAGTGTCTACAGTAGTAATGGTAGTGACTGGTTAAAGTTATAGTAGTGGTAGTGACTGGTTATAGTTATAGTAGTGGTAGTGACTGGTTATAGTTATAGTAGTGGTAGTGTCTACAGTAGTAATGGTAGTGACTGGTTATAGTTATAGTAGTGGTAGTGACTGGTTATAGTTATAGTTATAGTTATAGTAGTGGTAGTGACTGGTTATAGTTATAGTAGTGGTAGTGTCTACAGTAGTAATGGTAGTGACTGGTTATAGTTATAGTAGTGGTAGTGACTGGTTATAGTTATAGTAATGGTAGTGACTGGTTATAGTTATAGTAGTGGTAGTGACTGGTTATAGTCATAGTAGTGGTAGTAACTGGTTATAGTTATAGTAGTGGTAGTGACTGGTTATAGTTATAGTAATGGTAGTGACTGGTTATAGTTATAGTAGTGGTAGTGACTGGTTATAGTCATAGTAGTGGTAGTAACTGGTTATAGTTATAGTAGTGGTAGTGACTGGTTATAGTCATAGTAGTGGTAGTAACTGGTTATAGTTATAGTAGTGGTAGTGACTGGTTATACTAGCGGTAGTGACTGGTTATAGTTATAGTAGTGGTAGTGACTGGTTATAGTTATAGTAGTGGTAGTGACTGGTTATAGTTATAGTAGTGGTAGTGTCTACAGTAGTAATGGTAGTGACTGGTTAGAGTTATAGTAGTGGTAGTGACTGGTTATAGTTATAGTAGTGGTAGTGTCTACAGTAGTAATGGTAGTGACTGGTTATAGTTATAGTAGTGGTAGTGACTGGTTATAGTTATAGTAGTGGTAGTGACTGCAGTAGTAATGGTAGTGACTGGTTATAGTAATAGTAGTGGTAGTGACTGGTTATAGTTATAGTAGTGGTAGTGACTGGTTATAGTTATAGTAGTGGTAGTGACTGGTTATAGTTATAGTAGTGGTAGTGACTGCAATAGTAATGGTAGTGACTGGTTATAGTTATAGTAGTGGTAGTGACTGGTTATAGTTATAGTAGTGGTAGTGACTGGTTATAGTTATAGTAGTGGTAGTGACTGGTTATAGTTATAGTAGTGGTAGTGACTGGTTATAGTTATAGTAGTGGTAGTGACTGGTTATAGTTATAGTAGTGGTAGTGTCTACAGTAGTAATGGTAGTGACTGGTTATAGTTATAGTAGTGGTAGTGACTGGTTATAGTTATAGTAGTTGTAGTGACTGCAATAGTAATGGTAGTGACTGGTTATAGTTATAGTAGTGGTAGTGACTGGTTATAGTTATAGTAGTGGTAGTGACTGGTTATAGTTATAGTAGTGGTAGTGTCTACAGTAGTAATGGTAGTGACTGGTTATAGTTATAGTAGTGGTAGTGACTGGTTATAGTTATAGTAGTGGTAGTGACTGCAGTAGTAATGGTGGTGACTGGTTGTAGTTGAAAGAGTAGGTAGATGAAAAGATTGATTGATTGATTGATTGGTTGATATGACAGTATAGCCTGCAAGTATTCCGACCCTTTACTCAGTACTTTGTTGAAGCACCTTTGGCAGCGATTACAGCCTCGAGTCTTCTTGGGTATGAAGCTACCAGCTTGGCACACCTATATTTGGGGAGTTTCTCCCATTCTTCTCTGCAGATCCTCTCAAGCTCTGTCAGGATGGATAGGGAGCGTCACTGCACAGCTATTTTCAGGTCTCTCCAGAGATGTTCGTTCGGGTTCAAGTCCGGGCTCTGGCTGGGCCACTCAAGGACATTCAGAGACTTGTCCCGAAGCCATTCCTGCATTGTCTTGGCTACAGGGATGGAAGACCTAATGATGGAAGGACGATGGGATGAAAGGATGTTCAGTAGGACTGATTGGTAAAGGAATGAATGTATGGTTGAAGGTGTGTGTGTGTGTGGGGGCGGGGTGTAGTGATTAGTTGTGGTTATTGCTGTTCTTATTTCAGATTTGAATATCAGAGAAGTAGTCCAAGGTGCCATACCCTTTAAGGTTTTATCTACGATGCCTTGTTTGGAAAAGATGGTCAAGGTAGCCGATTTGTGTCAAAAGACACAACGTTTACTCATTGTCTCATGCTTAGAATGTTCTCCCCCATTGTTATAATTTGAAAGTTCTGAAAGTTCCATGGCAGTTAATTCAACAGTGGGAAGTTAACTAAATTAGTTGATGTACATGTACGTGTACCTATGATGAAAATTACAGGCCTCTCTCATCTTTTTAAGTGGGAGAACTTGCACAATTGGTGGCTGACTAAATACTTTTTTTCCCCACTGTAGTTACTAAAACAGCTGTACCTGGTGACTGGTGGTAGATATTTATGTTCTTATTTCCAGATTTGAATAGCAGAGAAGTAGAGGAATATTTCCTACCATCTAACTTTTTGTCTAACTTGTTCGGATAGTAGTCAAAACAGCAGTTCGAAAAACGTAAAATTGAGACAAAGTTGTTGATGTGGTTACTAAAACAGCTGTATCGTTAGATCTGTACAATATATTTCTGTTCCGATTTCAGATTTGAATAGTAGAGAAGTAGACCAAGATGTCATACTTCAGACTTTTTTAGCTAACTTGTTGGAAAAGTGGTCAAAAAAGTTGATTTGTGTCAAAGGTTACATTGTTTACAGTGAATGTTGAAGGGATGATGTCACAGTGGGGAGCTTTAGAATGTTGAGGGAATCCCATGAAAGTGGCTGAAGGACAAAAAGGACAAAGAGTTGAATAGTTTTATAAGTAACTCAATCCAGAACAGTCCGCAAGTTTTAAAGTTCGAACAGCGTTTCTAGATTTAACGGTGTAAGGAGAAGAAGTATGATGAAGATTTAAAGTCGGGACTTTTGCGTCGCAAGTCCCATCTAATTATTCCTAATGTGCATCTTGATTGTTATGTTGTGATGAATAATATGATTATTAAGAATAATGCCATGTATGCATGCTATGCAGTATGAAAGATCCACTTCCTTCCGTAGACCCACTGTATGTAAAAATAGGATTCATCCAACTAGATGATATGGTTAGCCCCAGTTTGACCACATATGCTAGTGTTGTGTTTGATATGAAAACAGTTCCTAACAAGGCTTACACCCAAATACTGAGAAATGAACATCCCAGATGGTTTATGGTCCAATGTGTATATTAGACATGATTGGTCAGCTGCTTTCAGTCTGTTTAAGCCTTTAAGGCTTACAAAGACACATGCGCACGTGTACACACACACACACACCACGCATGCATGCACACGTATCGTTCACAGACAGACGTGTACACACACACACACACACACACACACCACGCAGACACACACTGCTTGGAAACAGGCAACGTTTCCAGCAAGCAGCAGTGTGTTTGATTGCTTGGCCCAGATACAGCAATATGAATTATTCCGATCCTCACTAGCTTCTCTTCTCCCGATGCATAATGTAACGCATCACGTGGATGGGGATGGGGTTTGGGGGCAAAAGGGTTTGTTACATTCATCGGTTTTACATCTGGAGAATATATAACGGTTTACACAAAGGATGCAGAAGCAGAAATGTAAGGTAGGGTTCTGGGATTACATCAAACATACAGTACTCAAGGACTTATCTAAATGCAAAGATTATTTTGTTGTTGTTGCTACGACCCCAGAATCACCCATTGTTTCAATAGCCTCCAACTATTCCAGCTTGTATCAAATGGCAGATCTTTTGACCTTTTGACTGTGTGAGGTCAATTCTTAATAACCTTTCAGCAGCAGACTAAAAGCAAATACAACGTTTTGTTTTCTTTCTCCGGTGCTTGTTGGTTCACTTTGCGTCGCCAATTGTTTATTTTTCTCTGATGGCTATGAGACTGTTCCTGAGCGCAAATTCATTAGCTACTAGGTGCCATTAAGTGTATCACTCTGGCTATTTTGATGAATCATATATTTACAGTGCCTTCAGAAAGTATTCATACCCCTGGACTTATTTCACATTTTGTTGTGTTACAGCCTGAATTCGAAATTGATTAAAAATATATTTTCCCTCACCCATCTACACACAATACCCCATAATGACAAAGTGAAAACATGTTTTTAGAAATGTTTGAAAATGAAATACAGAAATCTCATTTACGTAAGTATTCACACCCCTGAGTCAATACTTTGTAGAAGCACCTTTGGCAGTGATTACAGCTGTGAGTCTTTCTGGGTAAGTCTCTTAAGAGCTTTGCACACCTGGATTGTACAATATTTGCACATTATTCGTTTAAAAATTATTTAAGCTCTGTCAAGTTGGTTGTTCATCGTTGCTAGACAGCCATTTTTAAGTCTTGCCATAGATTTTCAAGCCGATTTAAGTCAAAACTGTAGCCAGGCCACTCAGAAACAGTCAATGTCGTCTTGCTAAGCAAGTCCAGTGTATATTTGTACTTTTGTTTTAGGTTATTGTCCTGCTGAAAGGTGAATTTCTCTCCCAGTGTATGTTGGAAAACAGACTGAACCAGGTTTTCCTCTACGATTTTGCCTGTGCTTAGCTCTAGTCCGTTTCTTTTTATCTAAAAAAAAAAAAACTCCCTAGTTCTTGCCGATGACAAACATACCCATAACATGATGCAGTCACCACCATGCTTGAAAAATATGAAGAGCAGTACTCAGTGATGTGTTGTGTTGGATTTGCCCCAAACATAATGCTTTGCGTTGAGGACATAAAGTTAATTTCTTTCCTCTCCGGCAACTGAGTTAGGAAGGACGCCTGTATCTTTGTAGTGACTGGGTGTATTGATACACCATCCAAAGTGTAATTAATAACTTCACCATGCTCAAAAGGATATTCAATGTATGTTTTCTATATTTTTCCCATCTACCAATAGGTGCCCTTCTTTGCGAAGCATCGGAAAACCTCCGTGTGTCTTTGTAAGCCTTAAACAGACTGAAAGCAGTTGACCAATCATGTCAATATACACATTGGACCATAAACCATCTGGGATATTCATTCCTCAGTATTTGGGCGTAAGCCTTGTTAGGAACTGTCCACGTCAAACACAACCCCTAGCATATGTGGTCAAACTGGGGCTAACCATATCATCTAGTTGGATGAATCCTATGTTTACATACAGTGGGACTACGGAAGGAAGTGGATCTTTCATATATCATGCATACATGGCATTATTCATAGGAAACAATGTAATGATGCACATTAGGAATAATTCATATATAAATACACATATACACACACACTCGATTAAAGTTCAGGATATCCCTCTAATGACTTAGAGTCACTTTAAGATTCCTACACCTAAGGGAATAGATTCCTGTGATCGACAACTGTTTATTTAAACTGCACATTGTCTATTGTAAGATGCGTCCTTTGTAAGATGACCTCATCCAATCACTGACTTTATAAAGTCAATGGCCTTTCATCTTCGAAATATGTAAAACATTTAAACTTTTGTGAAACTTTCCTGAACTGGCTGCCATATTATGTACAAAACACCAAGTGCCAGAATAAAGGGTAAATGGTACATTATCGCATTATTTTGACCTCCTAAGGGGGACAAGACAGGGAGATCCTCTGTAGCCCTTAATTTTAATTTTAAGTATGGAACCGTTCACCGAAAATATAAGAAACGATCTGAAAATACAAGGTCTACAGATCAATCAGGAAGAACACAAATTAGCAACGTGTGATTCTCTACTTAACAAACAGTCAGTTCTCACCTCTATGGACACAATAAAACAATCCAGTGTCATGTCTGGGTACAGACTAAATACAGGGAAATCAGAAACTATGATGTTAGGTCAACCAATAGCCCAAGACATCAAAACTAAGTTTGAACTTAAATGGGATCAAAATAAACTGAAATACTTAGGGATTACTCTTCCTCAAGAAATGACAAAACTACATCAGTATAACTTTGGAACATTTGAAAACCAGCTTATACACAGATGGACATTAGTGCCTTTAACAATAACAGGAATATTTTAAACTATTAAAATATGTGTATTCCTGTTCCAGAATCTACCAATAACTATTACTCCAAACACTTTTAAACAGTGGGACAAACTCCCGAGTAAATGTATTTTGGGAGGAAGAAAAGCCTGTGTCACACTTAAAACAATCAAACAATGTAAACAAGCAGGGAGACTAGCATTACCAAACCTAATGAATGTTTACATAGCCGCCCAAATAAAATCTATTATTGTATGGATGAATCTGTCATCAACAGCTAAATGGAGACAGGTGGATATCTAACAAGTGGAATAACCAATAAGAACAACTATATTAATGAAGACTGGTAGGAAGTTAGAAAATACCTGCATAAATAACACCACAAAGGTCTGGACAAAGATCACCAAAATAAAAGGCATTCAAACAGACCTGATCTACCTGTGAGAAATTGTAATGGACGGCAACTTTAAGCCAAGTATGATTGATGACACATTTAAATTATGGGCTGAAAAATAATTGACTAGATTACATTTTCATTTTACATTTTCGTCATTTAGCAGACACTCTTATTCAGAGCGACTTACAAATTGGTGCATTCACCTTATGATAGCCAGTGGGACAACCACTTTACAATATTTATATATATACAGTGGGGGGAAAAAGTATTTAGTCAGCCACCAATTGTGCAAGTTCTCCCACTTAAAAAGATGAGAGAGGCCTGTAATTGTCATCATAGGTACATGTCAACTATGACAGACAAATTGAGGAAAGAAAATCCAGAAAATCACATTGTAGGATTTTTTATGAATTTATTTGCAAATTATGGTGGAAAATAAGTATTTGGTCACCTACAAACAACCAAGATTTCTGGCTCTCACAGACCTGTAACTTCTTTTTAAGAGGCTCCTCTGTCCTCCACTCGTTACCTGTATTAATGGCACCTGTTTGAACTTGTTATCAGTATAAAAGACACCTGTCCACAACCTCAAACAGTCACACTCCAAACTCCACTATGGCCAAGACCAAAGAGCTGTCAAAGGACACCAGAAACAAAATTGTAGACCTGCACCAGGCTGGGAAGACTGAATCTGCAATAGGTAAGCAGCTTGGTTTGAAGAAATCAACTGTGGGAGCAATTATTAGGAAATGGAAGACATACAAGACCACTGATAATCTCCCTCGATCTGGGGCTCCACGCAAGATCTCACCCCGTGGGGTCAAAATGATCACAAGAACGGTGAGCAAAAATCCCAGAACCACACGGGGGGACCTAGTGAATGACCTGCAGACAGCTGGGACCAAAGTAACAAAGCCTACCATCAGTAACACACTACGCCGCCAGGGACTCAAATCCTGCAGTGCAAGACGTGTCCCCCTGCTTAAGCCAGTACATGTCCAGGCCCGTCTGAAGTTTGCTAGAGTGCATTTGGATGATCCAGAAGAGGATTGGGAGAATGTTATATGGTCAGATGAAACCAAAATAGAACTTTTTGGTAAAAACTCAACTCATCGTGTTTGGAGGACAAAGAATGCTGAGTTGCATCCAAAGAACACCATACCTACTGTGAAGCATGGGGGTGGAAACATCATGCTTTGGGGCTGTTTTTCTGCAAAGGGACCAGGACGACTGATCCGTGTAAAGGAAAGAATGGGGCCATGTATCGTGAGATTTTGAGTGAAAACCTCCTTCCATCAGCAAGGGCATTGAAGATGAAACGTGGCTGGGTCTTTCAGCATGACAATGATCCCAAACACACCGCCCGGGCAACGAAGGAGTGGCTTCGTAAGAAGCATTTCAAGGTTCTGGAGTGGCCTAGCCAGTCTCCAGATCTCAACCCCATAGAAAATCTTTGGAGGGAGTTGAAATTCCGTGTTGCCCAGCGACAGCCCCAAAACATCACTGCTCTAGAGGAGATCTGCATGGAGGAATGGGCCAAAATACCAGCAACAGTGTGTGAAAACCTTGTGAAGACTTACAGAAAACGTTTGACCTGTGTCATTGCCAACAAAGGGTATATAACAAAGTATTGAGAAACTTTTGTTATTGACCGAATACCTACTTTCTACCATAATTTGCAAATAAATTCATTAAAAATCCTACAATGTGATTTTCTGGATTTTTGTTTCATTTCTCAATTTGTCTGTCATAGTTGACGTGTACCTATGATGAAAATTACAGGCCTCTCTCATCTTTTTAAGTGGGAGAACTTGCACAATTGGTGGCTGACTAAATACTTTTTTTCCCCACTGTATATATATATATATATATTTTTTTTTTTGGGGGGTGGGGTGAGGCGGTGTAGAAGGATTACTTTATCCTATACCAGGTATTCTATGACTAGATAGATGTTCACAAATAAGGGGACAACCTACAGTTTTACAAGTAAAAATCACATTGTAGGATTTTTTATGAATTGATTTGCAAATTATGGTGGAAAATAAGTATTACAGTTTTAACTTAACTAAAGCAGTGGGACCTAATAAAACGCTTAACGATATACAGTGTCTTCAGAAAGTATTCACACCCCTTGACTTTTTCCACATTTTGTTGTGTTACAGCCTGAATTTAAAATTGATTAAATTGAGATTTTGTTTCACTGGCCTACACACAATACCCCATAATGTCAAAGTGGAATTATGTTTTTTAGAAATGTTTACAAATTATTTTAACATTTTCTCTGTACCCCACACATACAATTATCCATAAGGTCCACAGTCAAGGAGTGAAATTTTTAATTTTTAATTTTTTTTTATTTCACCTTTATTTAACCAGGTAAGCCAGTTGAGAACAAGTTCTCATTTACAACTGCGACCTGGCCAAGATAAAGCAAAGCAGTGCAATTTCAAACACATAAAAGAATAATGGTCCAATCCAGGTGTAGAAAGCTTTAGAGACTTACCCAGGAAGACTCACAGCTCTAATCATTGCTAAAAGTGCTTCTAGGTATTGATTCAGTTGTGAATACTTATGTGAATTAGATATTTCTGTAGATTTTAATTTTCAATAAATTAGAAAAAAAATCTAAAAATATGTTTTCACTGTCATTATGGGGAATTGTTTGTAGATGGGTGAGAGTTTTAAAAATATTTTATCCTTTTTGAATTCAGGCTGTAACTCAACAAAATGTGGAATATGTCAAGGGGTATGAATACTTTCTGAAGGCATTGTACATCCTTTAATTATACTGAACAAAAATATAAATGCAACATGCAACAATTTCAACGATTTTACTGAGTTCAAATCAAATCAAATCAAATTGTATTTGCCACATGCGCCGAATACAACAGGTGTAGACATTACAGTGAAATGACACTTGTCTCCCGAGTGGCGCAGTAGAGATCCTGGTTCGAATCCAGGCTCTGTCGTAGCCGGCCGTGACCGGGAGACCCATGGGGTGGCGCATTTTAATGAGGGAAATAAGTATTTGACCCCCTCTCAATCAGAAATATTTCTGGCTCCAAGGTGCCTTTTATACAGGTAATGAGCTGAGATTAGGAGCACACTCTTAAAGGGAGTGCTCCTAATCTCAGTTTGTTACCTGTATAAAAGACACTTGTCCACAGAAGCAATCAATCAATCAGATTCCAAACTCTCCACCATGGCCAAGACCAAAGAGCTCTCCAAGGATGTCAGGGACAAGATTGTAGACCTACACAAGGCTGGAATGGGCTACAAGACCATCGCCAAGCAGCTTGGTGAGAAGGTGACAACAGCTGGTGCGATTATTCGCAAATGGAAGAAACACAAAATAACTGTCAATCTCCCTCGGCCTGGGGCTCCATGCAAGATCTCACCTCGTGGAGTTGCAATGATCATGAGAACGGTGAGGAATCAGCCCAGAACTACACGGGAGGATCTTGTCAATGATCTCAAGGCAGCTGGGACCATAGTCACCAAGAAAACAATTGGTAACACACTACGCCGTGAAGGACTGAAATCCTGCAGCGCCCGCAAGGTCCCCCTGCTCAAGAAAGCACATACACATGCCCGTCTAAAGTTTGCCAATGAACATCTGAATGATTCAGAGGAGAACTGGGTGAAAGTGTTGTGGTCAGATGAGAACAAAATGGAGCTCTTTGGCATCAACTCAACTCGCCGTGTTTGGAGGAGGAGGAATGCTGCCTATGACCCCAAGAACACCATTCCCACCATCAAACATGGAGGTGGAAACATTATGCTTTGGGGGTGTTTTTCTGCTAAGGGGACAGGACAACTTCACTGCATCAAAGGGACGATGGACAGGGCCATGTACCGTCAAATCTTGGGTGAGAACCTCCTTCCCTCAGCCAGGGCATTGAAAATGGGTTGTGGATGGGTATTCCAGCATGACAATGACCCAAAACACACGGCCAAGGCAACAAAGGAGTGGCTCTAGAAGAAGCACATTAAGGTCCTGGAGTGGCCTAGCCAGTCTAACGTAACCACTCTCAAATTCATCGATAGAGCTATGGATACAAAATGACAACTTGAACCATATTCAGAGGCTAAACAGTGTTTGTTTAAAATTACATTGTGTACGAACAATTGGGTACAACAAGCCTATATTTGGGGTTCTGATGGGGTATGACAATTAGACTAAGTTCATGAGACATTTATTATATGAGTTATATTATTCATTAATCAATGTTTATATCACCAAGTACATTAATGGGATTAAACCTACTTTAAGAGTATGTATTAGGCTGTTTGAGAGAAGGTTTGAATCCCAATCAACCCATCCAATGCGAGTAGATATGTGACCGACCGGCTCGATTCGGTCTTATGTAGCAACATTTGAAATTGTGTTTTTTACATTGGATAAAAGTAGAGACTCAGAGCTAGAAAATGGTATATCATACACTACAGTTGAGGAACAATGGGAAAGTAACAAAGTTGATAAATTTGTAACCTCACTTTTGAGAAAATGGCCCTTGAATGTTTTGGGACACCTACTGGAGAGCTCTTCTTTGTCTACACCCATTCAGCATCGTTCACACCCTCTTAAAAGCTTTAGCCCCACCCATCTCTTTAAGGATTCACATGTGAGGCTATGTACTAAACAACCAAAGATATCAAGACTAAAGGCTGCCTTATACTACGGGTGTGTTCGTACATTTAATCTGGAGTGCCAGAGTGTGCTCGGGCGTTCGTAAACGCAGAGCGTTTGTCAGATTGTCCGTTCGTAAATTCAGAGCGTTTCGCTCTCGGAGCGTTCAGAGCGCAAAAAAAGTAGGGTTGATCCGAGCGTTCTGACCTAACAACAGCAGTCAAGCACCCAAGCTAACTGGCTAACGTTGGCTAGCTTGCTAGCTACTTCCAGACACAAATGAGAGAACAGCTCACTCTGACCATTTTACTCGCCCTAGCAGAGCAGGTTAGGCTGTTTTCATGTTATCCAGAGCGTTGGTGACTAACTGTGCTGCTAGCAACAATTTTATTATGCTTTTTTGCCAACGTTTACTGACACCGGCCATATTCAACGGGTGTTGAGCGTTTTTAAATTAATCAGTTATTCTGTGTTCTGGCACACTCAGACGAGAGTGCTCTGAAATCGGAGTAGATAGACAGAGTGTATTTACCAGCTACGTCTATCGACAGTTGTCGCAGTGACATCATAAACATTCTATTGAGATACTTACTTGCATAGTGGAGTCTTTTATTTAGACATGAAGCTAGCTAGCTAAACAATGAACCATAATCCCAACTCATAACATTACTACCCTGCATGAAACTGCAGGTAGCTAACCAACCAGGTTCAATGTTAGCTAGCTAGCTAACATTAGGCTATAACTAGCAATGCAAATGGCTCTGAGATACAAATAATATTACTACACAGATCATACACGTAACGTAGCTAACAGTACACTTTAACTTGAAATGAAAACAACTTTCTGACTAAATTAGAAATGTGTAATATCTGAAAATGTAGCTAGCTAGACTATCTTACCCGTATACATGGATGGACGCTTCTCCCTCTCTGTCACGGATGCACCAGATTGTATAGGGGGTTGATTCAACAGGTCTACCTTCCAGAGTGTATAGGGGGTTGATTCAACAGGTCTACCTTCCAGAGTGTATAGGGGGTTGATTCAACAGGTCTACCTTCCAGAGTGTATAGGGGGTTGATTCAACAGGTCTACCTTCCAGAGTTTATAGGGGGTTGATTCAACAGGTCTACCTTCCAGAGTTTATAGGGGGTTGATTCAACAGGTCTACCTTCCAGAGTTTATAGGGGGTTGATTCAACAGGTCTACCTTCCAGAGTGTATAGGGGGTTGATTCAACAGGTCTACCTTCCAGAGTTTATAGGGGGGTTGATTCAACAGGTCTACCTTCCAGAGTGTATAGGGGGTTGATTCAACAGGTCTACCTTCCAGAGTTTATAGGGGGTTGATTCAACAGGTCTACCTTCCAGAGTGTATAGGGGGTTGATTCAACAGGTCTACCTTCCAGAGTGTATAGGGGGTTGATTCAACAGGTCTACCTTCCAGAGTGTATAGGGGGTTGATTCAACAGGTCTACCTTCCAGAGTTTATAGGGGGTTGATTCAACAGGTCTACCTTCCAGAGTGTATAGGGGGTTGATTCAACAGGTCTACCTTCCAGAGTGTATAGGGGGTTGATTCAACAGGTCTACCTTCCAGAGTGTATAGGGGGTTGATTCAACAGGTCTACCTTCCAGAGTGTATAGGGGGTTGATTCAACAGGTCTACCTTCCAGAGTTTATAGGGGGTTGATTCAACAGGTCTACCTTCCAGAGTGTATAGGGGGTTGATTCAACAGGTCTACCTTCCAGAGTGTATAGGGGGTTGATTCAACAGGTCTACCTTCCAGAGTGTATAGGGGGTTGATTCAACAGGTCTACCTTCCAGAGTGTATAGGGGGTTGATTCAACAGGTCTACCTTCCAGAGTGTATAGGGGGTTGATTCAACAGGTCTACCTTCCAGAGTTTATAGGGGGTTGATTCAACAGGTCTACCTTCCAGAGTGTATAGGGGGTTGATTCAACAGGTCTACCTTCCAGAGTGTATAGGGGGTTGATTCAACAGGTCTACCTTCCAGAGTTTATAGGGGGTTGATTCAACAGGTCTACCTTCCAGAGTGTATAGGGGGTTGATTCAACAGGTCTACCTTCCAGAGTGTATAGGGGGTTGATTCAACAGGTCTACCTTCCAGAGTGTATAGGGGGTTGATTCAACAGGTCTACCTTCCAGAGTGTATAGGGGGTTGATTCAACAGGTCTACCTTCCAGAGTGTATAGGGGGTTGATTCAACAGGTCTACCTTCCAGAGTGTATAGGGGGTTGATTCAACAGGTCTACCTTCCAGAGTTTATAGGGGGTTGTCAGGTTGTAGAAGAAGTGCTTACCACGTAGTTACTAGGTTATTGATGGAGAACGTATTGATATATTCCACCCTGTTTGGTCCATAAGGCTGTCTAGTCTCAGTCACATTGCTAATACATGTAGATTGTTACAGGAGTGGGGTCGCAGTTCTGGAGCGACCCACTAGGTGTCATCCTCCGACAACCCACAGGCACCCCCTCACTCACAGTCGGGACTAATTATCTGCCTATTGGTGTCACCTGTGTCTATCTGATTCACTTGTGTATTTATGCCCTCACTTCCCTGTTTTCTCTGCTAGTTCCTTTATGTCAAGCGGTACGTATCAGTGTCGGATCACGTGACGGAGTTACAGGTGCTCGAGAAGTGTTCTCCCTGTGTCATTGTGTTTTTCCAGTCAGAGTTATATTTCATATTGTTTGCTGTCAGCCTGTTTTTTTAGGAGACCTTTGGGCTCCTCATTTGTTTTCGTTAAAAGTCTGTTGTTTTGTATCCTGGCTTTAGGGACCACCAGTAAACATCCTTGTTTCACCATCTCTGCCTACTGCCTACTGTCTATCCTGCACCGCACCTGGGTCACACCTCACACCAACCCTTACAGGATGCCATGGTTGCCCTTAGTTTGAAGATGTAATCCAGAGACAGGTGTTTTATACAACAGCCTTCTGTGTGTTCTCTTTTCGACTCCGTCTGCACATTTGCAATCAAACGCCAGAATTTTCTCCATCTCCTTAGCTATCATACTCTAATTCCACTGATTTCAAAAATCGGTCCTCCAGAAAGTGGAGAGCAACACTTATGCAGTTCTACTACGTAGTATCTTTCAAAAAAGCTGTGTTAGAAAGGATTACCTACACATACTGACCAGCTCATATTATAGACAGAAGCGCGCTGCATGTCCAGCCCATTCATTATCTCAGCCAATCATGGCTAGCGGGAAGGTTGCTGTCTGTTTCCGTGGCTAAACCAACTAGGCTCGTAATTTAACAATTGTATTTGTATTTACAGATGGCATACAAGTTTGTTATTAAGGCGCATGAAAGTTCACATGTTCCACAAGGCATTTCTGCCACAAAACGTATTTTGATTTTTTTAAAAGTTAATTTTCAAATGCCAAGAGTGTGCAAAGGGTGGCTATTTGAAGAATCTCAAATATAAAATATCTTCCGATTTGTTTAACACTTTTTTGGTTACTACATGATTCCATATGTGTTATTTCATAGTTTTGATGTCTTCACTATTATTCTACAATGTAGAAAACAGTACAAATAAAGAAAAACCCTTGAATGAGTAGGTGTTCTAAAACTTTTGACCGGTAGTGTATATAAAAAGCAAATACAACATGATTTCCAGATGTCCTAAAGCACTGGGTCCGGGAACCCATCAGTAACGGTTCTGGTTATCTAATTAAATGTTTATTTAGCATTTAGAAATTTAAAACAAGACACTTATTAACATATTAATAACAAAGCAGTGATCAGATTAATGAGCAGTAATGACATGAATCTTGCCATAACCCATCGATCCCTGGTCTTTCAGCTCCAGGGCATTCTGCTATAGTTAACAACGCTGAAGTTGATGCTGTCTGAGAATAGAGAATAGATTAACACTGAATTCAGACTTTATTCTGTCTGTAAATAGAATACAGACCTACCATGCGTATGCGTGGCTAAATAACATGCCCCACTGAGCACAAAGCCTTTTATAGAACGCTGCCTGCTGCCTGTCAACATGGCTTTGATGGTTCCTCGGGATTATAACTGGATTTGGGTTTAAACTTCAAGCCTTTACAGAATATATGAATAGCTCCTTCAAAGAATTACAGGAGAAGGAATGAGTGGCCTTACAGCCGTACGGCATGCCATGTCAGAAACGATTAGCCCAAATGGATGAACGATGCTTCAGTGGTGGTTGATGCTAGGCCCATTCAATCTAAATGCATCACTACATCCCCGTCACTAAACTGTTTTAAAGATGAATGTCTGTCTCTCACGGTCAAACCTGGTGAAATTAAATATTGGTAATTTAGGCACAAAAACACATCAGTGGGAACATAAGTCTGAAAAGGGGGAAAAGCCAAGGCAAAACTATTTATTATTTCACTAACATACCTGAATAGCATGTATAGTATCCTAAGACATATTCTTCATACATTTGTCATACACAAGGCCTAACAGTGTTAATATTGGAAAGTAAAATACAGCCTAGAAAATTATATTTGATAGAAATCACTGTGGGCAATTTTTATAGACTGTAGGCACATTTGTGGGTGGCTTTAAATATTTAAATACCCATTAAATGTTTATTGTTGTGGGGTGAACAGCTAGCTATAAGCTAGGCCTGCAACCACAATATCTGAGCCACATTTTAATATAGAACTTTACATTGAATTGGTATCAGATATAGCATAGCTGACTGCAGGCTACAGCCTTCTCAAGCGGTTCAGCTATTTAGGCTACATGAAGGCAGCGTTATTTTTTACTGAAGCCTTTTGCTCGTTCAGGCTAAATAGCTCTGGCCCAGGGAGTAGTGCGCCTTCCTTCGCTACCGGCCCAGTGTACGGAACTACCTGGACCGAAACTACCGTGAACAGCAAGTGTGTTGTGTTTCCGTGTACGTCTCCGTGTCCGCCCATTTAACTAAAACACGGAACAAGGAAACACCTGTTGCACTGCAGTTGCGCATCTTTCACTGACTCTCAAACCACTAGTTTTCTTCTGACAAAAATACGTCCCAGAGTTCACAAATACCAACTGGTAAGTAGGATATACTAGTATACTATCCGAATTTCTTTGAAATAATGAGTTTTATTCCGATATTGTTTCAATAAAGAAACAGCATAACAAAATTTCCGTAATGTAGCCGAATGGCTCTGTTCTATAAAATACTCTCAGCCCTAAAGTCTAATACCTTTGATTCAAGACCGAAGCGTAATGAAACCTACATGGCCTAATTATAGCCTATTTAATTGACGGATGCACACTTTAGGGGGGGATTGAATCCAGGTAGACATTGCCTAATCAGTGACATAAACTATCAAACATGAATTGCCAACAGAACATGGGAACCAATGCAGCTTACGTTTGTGCAAGTGTTTGTCCCAAGTGGCACCCTATTCCCTACAGTGCAGTGCACTACTGTTGACGTGAACTCTATGAGCCCTGGTCAAACAAAGGAAAATACGGTGCCATTTGGGACATCTTAAATCTCATGGGTGTCGCTGGTGGGTTAGTCTGTAAAATGGCATGTGTAATGGGAAATATTTAATATTGATAAAGTTAATATACAGTAAAGGCTGATTAACACAATGCTTGGCATATTGATAGGTTTTTCTCGTTCTGTAATACACATGATTTTACAGGCATCTGTTTGTGCAAGATTCTGTTGATAGGGATTGAAGCCAGACTGGAGGTACAAGGACAGAGGACACTGATAGATTATTGTTGTATTATGTTGTACACTGTGTGATTCTGTAGCAGCTGACAACGTCGCTGCGTTTTGTTTTGACTTCCTACAAGCCTCTCGGGCTGGTATTTACATAACATTTGAATATGTCTGATTTGGAATAGAAAGGGCCTGTCTCCAAGAGGCCAGTTAGACGTTTTCTCTGCTTCTGTTCTGGAGGTGTCTCCCAGTTGCAACTTGTAATAAACCGGATAGATTTTGTATTGATATTATCAACGACTGCTCTAATTTTTTGTTCACCTGGATATTCCTATCAGATCTCATCGTAGGACACCATGTCTGAGGGTAAAACAGTCACTTCCAAGGCTGTGGAGCTGAAGCACCCAGAACTAGGACCAGAGACCCAGTCCTCCTCTCACCTGGACCCGACCCAGACCCCCCCTCAGGCACCGGAGAGTGGTGCTCATCCCGAGATAGAGACAGAGGAGAGAGGGCCTGCTGCCCCCACACCTGATACTGGGGCTGGTGTTGGAGATGGAGCTGGAGCCGGAGCCGGAGCCGGAGCCGGAGCCGGAGCCGGGGCCAATGGGAACCGTTGGACTTCTGCACTAAATCAGTTCAAACTCAAGAGGTTCTTTGTTTTGAGGGTAATAATAGCCTACTTTTTATGCTCAGCTGTAAAGGTTTACTGTATACATAGAGTAGGCCTACTGTAAAGGTTTACTGTATACATAGAGTAGACCTACTGTAAAGGTTTACTGTATACATAGAGTAGGCCTACTGTAAAGGTTTACTGTATACATAGAGTAGAGCTACTGTAAAGGTTTACTGTATACATAGAGTAGACCTACTGTAAAGGTTTACTGTATACCTAGAGTAGACCTACTGTAAAGGTTTACTGTATACACAGAGTAGACCTACTGTAAAGGTTTACTGTATACATAGAGTAGACCTACTGTAAAGGTTTACTGTATACACAGAGTAGACCTACTGTAAAGGTTTACTGTATACATAGAGTAGAGCTACTGTAAAGGTTTACTGTATACCTAGAGTAGACCTACTGTAAAGGTTTACTGTATACACAGAGTAGACCTACTGTAAAGGTTTACTGTATACACAGAGTAGACCTACTGTAAAGGTTTACTGTATACATAGAGTAGACCTACTGTAAAGGTTTACTGTATACACAGAGTAGACCTACTGTAAAGGTTTACTGTATACATAGAGTAGACCTACTGTAAAGGTTTACTGTATACATAGAGTAGAGCTACTGTAAAGGTTTACTGTATACACAGAGTAGACCTACTGTAAAGGTTTACTGTATACATAGAGTAGCGCTACTGTAAAGGTTTACTGTATACATAGAGTAGACCTACTGTAAAGGTTTACTGTATACATAGAGTAGACCTACTGTAAAGGTTTACTGTATACATAGAGTAGACCTACTAATGTATAGTGAAATCCACTAATCCCATTATATGGAACATTTCGATAGTTCTACTGCACATATTAATTACATTTGAATTATTGTAGTGATCCACAATGCCGCGTTTATTTACTCTCAGGGCAATTTGATCAGATTAAGACTCCAGATTAACGTCCCCCTCAACCGGCTGTGTCTGTCCACGCCTACAGTAAATATAGTAATAATGAATCAGCTGCCAGGCCAGCGAGACACTCCTAAACTAACCACATGAATCTGAGCTCTTACAGTGCATTCAGAAAGTATTCAGACCCCTTCACTTTTTCCACATTTTGTTACGTTACAGCCTTATTCTAAAATTGATTAAATCCTCATCAATCTACACACTACCACATAATGACAAAGCAAAAACTGGTTTTTATCCATTTTAGCAAGTATTCAGACCATTTGCTATAAGATTCAAAATTAAGCTCCGGTGCATCCTGTTTCCATTGATCATCCTTGAGATGTTTCTACAACTTGATTGGTGTCCACCTGTGGTAAATTCAATTGATTGGACATTATTTGGAAAGGCACACACCTGTCTATATAAGGTCCCACAGTTGACAATGCACGTCAGAGCAAAAACTAAGCCATGAGGTCGAAGGAATTGTCCGTAGAGCTCCGAGACAGGATTGTGTCGAGGCACAGATCTGGGGAAGGGTACCAAAACATTTCTGCAGCATTGAAGATCCCCAAGAACACAGTGGCCTCCATCATTCTTAAATGGCAGAAGTTTGGAAACACCAAGACTCTGCCTAGAGCTGGCCGCCCAGCCAAACTGAGCAATCGGGTGAGAAGGGCCTTGGTCAGGGAGGTGACCAAGGACCCGATGGTCACTCTGACAAAGCTCCAGAGTTCCTCTGTGGAGATGGGAGAACCTTCCAGAAGGACAAGACAACCATCTCTGCAGCACCAATCAGGCCTTTATGGTAGAGTGGCCAGACGGAAGCCACTCCTCAGTAATGGCACATGACAGCCCGCTTGGAGTTTGCCAAAAGGCACCTAAAGGACTCTCAGACCATGAGAAACAAGATTCTCTGGTTTGATAAAACCAAGATTGAACTCTTTGGTCTGAATGCCAAGCGTCACGTCTGGAGGAAACCTGGCACCATCCCTACGGTGAAGCATGGTGGTGGCAGTATCATGCTGTGGGAATGTTTTTCAGCGGCAGGGACTGGGAGACTAGTCAGGATCGAGGGAAAGATGAACGGAGCAAAGTACAGAGAGAACCTTGATGAAAACCTGCTCCAGAGCACTCAGCACCTCAGACTGGGGCGAAGGTTCACCTTCCAACAGGACAACGATCCTAACCACACAGCCAAGACAACGCAGGAGTGGCTTCAGGACAAGTCTCTGAATGTCCTTGAGTGGCCCAGCCAGAGCCCAGACTTAAATCCGATCCAACATCTCTGGAGAGACCTAAAAATAGCTGTGCAGCGATGCTCCCCATCCAACCTGACAGAGCTTGAGAGGATCTGCAGAGAAGAATGGGAGAAACTCCCCAAATACAAGTGTGCCAAGCTTGTAGCGTCATACCCAAGAAGACTCGAGGCTGTAATCGCTGCCAAAGGTGCTTCAACAAAGTACTGAGAAAATGGTCTGAATACTTATGTAAATGTGATATTTCAGTTTTTATTTTTAATACATTTGCCAAAACATTTTAAAACCTGTTTTTGCTTTGTTATTATGGGGTATCGTGTGTAGCTTGATGAGGGGAAAAAACGACTTAATCCATTTTATAATAAGGCTGTAACGTAACAAAATGTGGAAAAAGTGAAGGGGTCTGAATTATTTCCGAATGCACTGTATTTGCTGACACGTCAAAATATTGAATGCATCCCAAATAGCACCCTATCCCTATATAGTGCACTGCTTCTGAGCCAAATGGCACCCTCTTCGGATATGCAGTTTCACATGTGAAAATCTCAATTTCACATGTGGAATTGCATTTTTACATGTGAAAAACATTCACATGTGAAAATCCAATTTGCACCTTCACATGTAAGAACTCCACGTGAAAAATCGCACTTTCGCTTTTGTGCCATTTAATATCAAGAAAAATCTTCTGAAGTCGAGAACAAAATTAGTATTGCAATCAAAACATAAACTCAAAAGTATTCAAGGAAAACTCCACCAAAAACTATATTTTGGTATTTGTTTCACTACTCCATTGTTGACATAGTCCCAAAAATGTTTTGCTTGTCAGCAATCAAGTTTTCAAGATATGAAACTTTCAAAATACAGAAATCATCCTCGTATGATGCTGCATTTATTTTATATATATTTTTTTTTATATGACGTATGCAGTAATTCAGCCTCCCGAGTCCCTCTCAACAGAGCACAATAAAATCAGGGTTACTGTGACTCAGATGATGATGATCGCTAATTGGTCTAATTAAAGTGAAGTTTCAGTTTTTTCAGCTCTCAAGACTGCAAAACGTATATTTAAGTGTGGATATTGTCCCATTTTAAAGGTTGAATTGTAATCTAACACATTGTTTCCCTGTGCAGCCTGGGACCCTGGACCAAGCCCTGGAAGACATCAAGGCTCTGATCAGTCAGGAGGACGGATCTGTCCACGGTGCCTGGCTCATGGCTGAGTGAGTTACATTATTACCCATCTCTCCTATCCCTTACAACAACAAAAAAAAAACATGTCAAATTTGCTTTTTCACATGTATTAAATTGAGAGTTGACATGTTAACATGACCTTTTCAAAATAGGGACACTATTCATATAACAGGGTATCTTGGCAATGAAGCACTTTATCTACTTCCCCAGAGTCAGATGAACTCCTAGATATAATCTTCTGGTCTCTGTGTATAATCTTTCGGTAGATAGATATAAAATATATAATAGATAGATATAAAATATGTAATCTTCTGGTCTCTTTGTCCAGTAAGAAGGAAGTTAGAGGTAGTTTCGCGAGCCAATGCTAGCAGATACCCATAGACCTCCAGTCATTGTGCTAACGCTAGTTAACAATTGCACTAGCGCTAGTTAGCAACTTCCTTCAATCTGCACGCAGAGACATAAAAATGGTATCCACCAGTTCATCTGACTCTGGGGAAGTAGATAAAAGGGTCTTATTGCCAAAATCCCGAAGTGTCCCTTTAGCAGTATCCACGGTGTCCGGCTCATGGCTGAGGGAGTTTATCACAAAGAAAGAGATTATACATTTACATTTACGTCATTTAGCAGACGCTCTTATCCAGAGCGACTTACAAATTGGTGCATTCACCTTATAGCCAGTGGGACAACCACTTTACAATTATTATTATTATTATTATTTATTTTTTGGGGGGTGGGGTGGGGTGGGGTAAGGGGGGGGGTAGAAGGATTACTTTATCCTATCCCAGGTGTTCCTTAAAGAGGTGGGGTTTCAAATGTCTCCGGAATGTGGTGAGTGACTCCGCTGTCCTGGCGTCGTGGGGGAGCTTGTTCCACCATTGGGGTGCCAGAGCAGCGAATAGCTTTGACTGGGCTGAGCGGGAACTGTGCTTCCGTAGAGGTAGGGGGGCTAGCAGGCCAGAGGTAGGGGGGCTAGCAGGCCAGAGGTAGGGGGCCAGCAGGCCAGAGGTAGGGGGCTAGCAGGCCAGAGGTAGGAGGGGCCAGCAGGCCAGAGGTAGGGGGCTAGCAGGCCAGAGGTAGGGGGCTAGCAGGCCAGAGGTAGGGGGGCTAGCAGGCCAGAGGTAGGGGGGCTAGCAGGCCAGAGGTAGGAGGGGCTAGCAGGCCAGAGGTAGAGGGGCTAGCAGGCCAGAGGTAGAGGGGCTAGCAGGCCAGAGGTAGGGGGCTAGCAGGCCAGAGGTAGGGGGGGCCAGCAGGCCAGAGGTAGGGGGCTAGCAGGCCAGAGGTAGGGGGCCAGCAGGCCAGAGGTAGGGGGCTAGCAGGCCAGAGGGTAGGAGGGGGCTGGCAGGCCGAGGCCAGAGGTAG
Source organism: Coregonus clupeaformis (assembly GCF_020615455.1). Lineage (NCBI taxonomy): Eukaryota > Metazoa > Chordata > Actinopteri > Salmoniformes > Salmonidae > Coregonus > Coregonus clupeaformis. The sequence goes on from NW_025533463.1 coordinate 825,356, forward strand.
GGGGCTAGCAGGCCAGAGGTAGGAGGGGCTAGGCAGGCCGCAGGCCAGAGGTAGGAGGGGCTAGCAGGCCAGAGGTAGGAGGGGCTAGCAGGCCGCAGGCCAGAGGTAGGGGGGCTAGCAGGCCAGAGGTAGGGGGGCTGGCAGGCCAGAGGTAGGGGGCTAGCAGGCCAGAGGTAGGGGGCTAGCAGGCCGCAGGCCAGAGGTAGGAGGGGCTAGCAGGCCAGAGGTAGGAGGGGCTAGCAGGCCAGAGGTAGGAGGGGCTAGCAGGGCCAGAGGTAGGAGGGCTAGCAGGCCAGAGGTAGGGGGGCTAGCAGGCCGCAGGCCAGAGGTAGGAGGGGCTAGCAGGCCAGAGGTAGGAGGGGCTAGCAGGCCAGAGGTAGGAGGGCTAGCAGGCCAGAGGTAGGGGGGCTAGCAGGCCAGAGGTAGGGGGGCTAGCAGGCCAGAGGTAGGGGGCTAGCAGGCCAGAGGTAGGGGGGCTAGCAGGCCAGAGGTAGGAGGGCTAGCAGGCCAGAGGTAGGGGGGCTAGCAGGCCAGAGGTAGGAGGGCTAGCAGGCCAGAGGTAGGGGGGGCTAGCAGGCCGCAGGCCAGAGGTAGGAGGGGCTAGCAGGCCAGAGGTAGGAGGGGCTAGCAGGCCAGAGGTAGGAGGGGCTAGCAGGCCAGAGGTAGGAGGGGCTAGCAGGCCAGAGGTAGGAGGGGCTAGCAGGCCAGAGGTAGGAGGGGGCTAGCAGGGCCGCAGGCCAGAGGTAGGGAGGGGCTAGCAGGCCAGAGGTAGGGAGGGGCTAGCAGGCCGCAGAGGTAGGAGGGGCTAGCAGGCCAGAGGTAGGGGGCTAGCAGGCCAGAGGTAGGGGGCTAGCAGGCCAGAGGTAGGGGGGCTAGGGCAGGCCAGAGGTAGGGGGGGCTAGCAGGCCAGAGGTAGGAGGGGGCTAGCAGGCCAGAGGTAGGGGGGCTAGCAGGCCAGAGGTAGGGGGCTAGCAGGCCAGAGGTAGGGGGGCTAGCAGGCCAGAGGTAGGAGGGGGCTAGCAGGCCAGAGGAGGGGTAGGGGGCTAGCAGGCCAGAGGTAGGAGGGGCTAGCAGGCCAGAGGTAGGAGGGGCTAGCAGGCCAGAGGTAGGAGGGGCTAGCAGGCCAGAGGTAGGAGGGGCTAGCAGGCCAGAGGTAGGAGGGGCTAGCAGGCCAGAGCAGCGATATAGATTATTATAGATGATCACTATGTCTCTTATATCTCCTTGTTTCCATGGTCGTTCTATGCAGAGCGAGCTGGTTGTAAACAGGTTTTCTGGTTGAGATTGACGTTATTTATTATCAGGTTACAACCAACTGGGGTTTGCCTGCTGTGTTCCCATCATAGGTGCAACTGAAGCAAACCACTGATCACAGTATGGACATGATGGACAATCGCTTTTCTCTGGAACAGAGTAACTGCAAACCTGGTCACGCTCAGCATTAGGGAACTGCCAGGGACCTCACGATACGATAGCGCCATACTTAGGTGCCGATATGATATGGATTGTGTGATTCTCACGATTTCTAATATGTATTGTGATTTGATACTGTGATTGTATTGCGATTTGATGTTCCAGACATATTGCTCACTATACCGTATGTCTGCTGCAGAGAGACGAGAGAGCATGATAAAATTAGCTTTGATCAGTCATGGAACTAAAAATGCTGAAAACAGGTTGGATCACTATTTAAAAAGAAGATGGAGAACAAGCTATGGCTGACGCTATCTAGCATATTATTTTACAAATGATACTTGGAGTCAAAGTATCCATAGAATATCGTCCCAAATAATATTGCGAAATATAACGGTATCGATCCCCCCCCCCATCACTACTCAGCATGGTGTGTATTGATCATGTATTGATTCTAGTATCTGGTGTTCTGTAATTAGTTAGTTCCCTGTAGGAAGAGAGGTTGCTTTGAGAGAGAGAGAGAGACCACCAGCTGACTAAATAGTATCTGCATCTCAAATGGCACCCTATTCCCTATTCAGATGTTCCCAAACTAGGGGTCGAATATGAAAATGGGGTTGCGGGAGAATTTCCTAAATCCTGAAGAAGAAAATATATATATATAGAAAAATATATATATATTACAATACCGTCTTTTGTATCTAAAAATCATTGTAATGTGGTTAACCTTAAAAATCTAAATGAAAATAATTCAAATCTGAAAGATAAAATTCAACCAGGGAGTGCCCTTAGATCATGGGGAAAAGGCCGCACTTGACCGTTGCGCTTGAATCATTCCCACAGTGAATGGCTAGGCTACGCTACGCTATGAAACCACACACTATTGCAGAGACTTTGATATTACCGGACGCAACTGATATGGTGAAAACAATGTGTGGGGAGGCAGAGGCACAGAAACTCCCATCAATACCTTTTGTCAGATAACACTGTTAAACAAATAATTGATGCTATAGCTAGCGATCAAGAGGAAACTGATTGAACGACTCAAACTCCCCACCTTATGCTCTCCAGATGGACGTTGGCTGTGAGGGCAGAGATGCCCATGCATTGACTTTTGTTCGCTACATGTCGGGGGGATGCTATTCACGAGGACATATTGTTCTGTCTCACGATTCCCGAGCATGAAACGGCATAGGGGATGTTCAGTGTGCTACGTGGCTACATTGATTGAAAAACAGATTCCATATGGGATCGAGTGGTGGGCCTTTGTACAAATTGGGCTCCATCTATCACGGGACGGCGGGCAGGCTTCTGCACTCTAGTTATGATTGTGTTTCCCGCTGCCATATGGACGCATTGTATGATACACCCACTGAGCTATAATGGATACACCGAGAGCAACAGAACTCGGAGATATGCAGCAGGTAACTTCGATTGTAAACTACATCAAACCACATCCACTGCTCGCACGCCTGCTCGCAAAACTAAGTGGAGATGTGGGATCAGAGCATGACAATGTTCTATTTCACACCGAGGCTTGGTGGTTATCGAGAGAGAGTGTTGAGATTGGAACTGTTGTCATTCACAATGGATGTAAAAAAAACAGAATTGGTTGACTTTCTGTGTAATGAAAAGAAAAGAACAGGAAACAGCATCAGTAAGTGTCCCACACGAGTGATGACTGCTCACCTCCAGACGCTTGGAAGAGCACTTTGGGACCTACTTCCCAATCCGTTTGACCGTGGTCCTGGCTCAGGTGACATGCCGGTAAGTGAAATCGAACAGCTGATCGAGCTGTCATGTGACTGCAGACAACGCATTCACGGATCACTACGGAGGAGTTTTGGTTCCCGACTGAAAGGGAATACCCTGCTGTCTCCCTCTGAACATTAATGCCGCGTTCAAGACAACTGGGAACTCGGATAGAAACGAGCTCCGACTGGGAAAAATATTTTTGAACGGTCATCCAACTCGGAATTCCAACTCGGGAACTCGGGCCTCTTTCTAGAGCTCCGACTTTCCGACCTGAAGATCACTGACGTCATGATTTGACCTCGTATTTTTCAGAGTTCACAGTTGTCTTGAAAGCACCATAAAACTCATGATACCCTTCGCCAGCTCATATCTGTGTGAAGCTGGATTCAGTGCTCTCGTCTGCATTAAAACCAAACATTGATCCAGGTTGGACGTGACAGAGATGAGATGAGGTGCGCCCTGTTGACCACGCCCCCTGACTTTGAGAAGCTCCGACGCGTCATGCATCAAGCCACACCCATCTCATTAGTGGTGGCGAGATAAGATACATTATGTCAGACTAATTTGCAGTTGACTGTCAAAGCCCCACATTAAAAGTATGTGATGGTGAGTTGAGAATACGAACAGAAATACTGTTAGAATGTTTTGCAATTGACTGCCATAGCCCCCCACCCCCCCAAAAAAAACATTGGCTGTTAATTACACAATTTGGCCTGTTAATTACATAATGGGTGGGGTCGCGAGAATTTTCAGATATCAAAATGGGGTCGTCGGCCAAAAAAGTTTACGAACCAATGTAGTACTCTTGACCAGAGCCATTCACTTCCTGGAGCAGCTAGCAGTAGGAAGGCATTATGGACACAAAGAGACACACACGGTTGCTTGCCTGAGGAGCTACTCTGTTGTTGGGATCATGCTTTAACCCAGCTCCCTCCTCCCCCTCTCCGCACCACACAGCCCCTTGCTCTCTGCTCTGCCCAGTCAAGGTTAAAGTCATTCTATTAACCCAGTCAAAGTTACTTCAGCTCTTTCTTCTGCTGTTGTCTTGGCTCGGCTCGGCTCAGCTTGGCTGCTTAGTGAACTATCCACCCAGCGACCCTGAAGGCTTCTAGCAGAAATCTGAGTGTCGGAGGAGGCGGACGCTTAGGCCACGTCCTACCGGCTCACCGAGCTGAGAGTGAGCGAGAGAGGGAGAGAGAGAGAGAGAGAGAATCCATGCCACCGTTGATTACTTGTGTGCACAGGGGCAAGGGACTGTGTGTGTGTGTGTGTGTGAGACACGACATCAAGGCTGTAACAAAACGTGGAAAAAGTCAAGGGGTGCGAATACTTTCGGAATGCACTGTATATATATAATATATATATACTATCCACCCATATATATATATATATATATACAGTGGGGAAAAAAAGTATTTAGTCAGCCACCAATTGTGCAAGTTCTCCCACTTAAAAAGATGAGAGAGGCCTGTAATTTTCATCATAGGTACACGTCAACTATGACAGACAAAAAATGATTTTTAATGAATTTATTTGCAAATTATGGTGGAAAATAAGTATTTGGTCACCTACAAACAAGCAAGATTTCTGGCTCTCACAGACCTGTAACTTCTTCTTTAAGAGGCTCCTCTGTCCTCCACTCGTTACCTGTATTAATGGCACCTGTTTGAACTTGTTATCAGTATAAAAGACACCTGTCTACAACCTCAAACAGTCACACTCCAAACTCCACTATGGCCAAGACCAAAGAGCTGTCAAAGGACACCAGAAACAAAATTGTAGACCTGCACCAGGCTGGGAAGACTGAATCTGCAGTAGGTAAGCAGCTTGGTTTGAAGACATTAACTGTGGAAGCAATTATTAGGAAATGGAAGACATACAAGACCACTGATAATCTCCCTATAGGGTAGTTGTGGTCAGTAGTTCTGGTCAGGAGTTGTGGTCAGGAGTTGTGGTCAGGAGTTGTGTGGTCAACAGTTTTGTGGTTGTGGTCAGTAATTGTGGTCATTTGTTGTGTGTTTCAGTCGTTGTGGTCAGGAGTTGTGTTGTTTTTGTGGTCAGTAGTTGTGGTCAGGAGTTGTGTTGTTGTTGTGGTCAGTAGTTGTGTGGTTGTGGTCAGTAGTTGTGTGGTTGTGGTTAGTGTCTAAACTACAGTTGTTGCATGTGAAAACTGAAAGAAGTGATTGGGTGAAATATAAAGGGGAGTGACTGTGTTGCTAGGCAACGGTCCTTGGCAGGCCTGCTCCTCCATGGCTAAAGCTTGTGCTTTGAAACTAAGTAAATACTTCACTCTGACCCACAAAACATATTTGCTAGATTCATGATAGTGTTGTTAGTCAAAGCAAATAAAATGCACTTCAAAACGTTATGTAGTTTTATTGGAATTTGCAGCTGTTGTTGGTAAGTAATGAATTTGCTAGCTTCTGACATGACTTACTGCATCTAGAAAGAGAGCAGTTGATGGGTTACTACAACAGCTCTATCTATTGATTGGTAGAAGCTATTCCGAATATTTTCAGATTTGAAAAGCATAGAAGTAGAGGAAGATTTCATATGCTCAAAGTTTTTGTCTGACTTATTGGGGGAGTGGTCAAAATGGCAGTTGTTTGGAAAAAGTTGGGGAAAATATGTTAATGCAGTTACTAAAACAGCTGTATCGTTAGATCCGTCGTGGATATATTTGTTCCGTGAACAGATTTGAATAGCAGAGAGGTAGACCAAGATGTCATACCCTCTAACCTAATGTATAACTCATTCGGATAGTGGTCAAAAGTTATGTTGTTTATAAAAAGTTAGAGAAAATGTTGTTGATGCGGCTACTTAAACAGCTGTAACGTTTGATCGGTACCAGATAATTCAGTTATTATAGAGGAAGATTTCATACGCTTGGACTTTTTTTCTGAGTTGTTGTCAAAGTAGCTGATCTGTGTCAAAAGTTACATTGTTGCATTTACAGTGAACGTTGGAAGTGATGATGTCACAATGGGGCGCTTTAGAACGCTGAGAAAAAAGTCCCATTTAAAGTGAATGAAGACGTGCAACAAGAAATATCAAATGTTTAATAGTTTTAAAAAGTATAAAAGATATCAAAAAGTTGTATGAAAGCAACCTAATCCAGATCAGTCTACACGTTTATAAAGTGCTCTGAATGGGGAGGGGAAAACTGAAAACTAGCTGTTATTGGCAGAGAGATTTGGAACTCTCTTTCTTATTGGTCTATTAACTAATTTATCACCTGGTGATGTCACCAGGCAGGCCAAAACTCCATCCCACCAAAACAGGCTGACATTGCAGGCGGTCTTTTCAAACAGCTCTTACACTAAAAGGGAATTATCATCATTTTCACAATTTCACAGTATTATTCCAACCTCATAGTGTGGGAAATCACGTTTTTGACTTCACTGGGCCTTTAAAGGTCATTTCCGATTGTGCTGACACATGCAGCGTTTACCGTGAATGCAGTCTCCGCTAACGCGGGAACATTGCCTTTACATTTAAATCACGCTGTAACGCTGAACTTCTGCCATACAGATTGAATAGAGCCCTTACTTTGTTAAGCAAATGATTGATAAAAAATCCGTACCTCTATTCCCCAGGGTTGACCATTGGAACAACGAGAAAGAGCGTGTGGTGCTGATCACAGACAACTCCCTGCTGGTCTGTAAGTACGACTTCGTCATGCTCAACTGTGAGCAGATACAGAGAATCCCTCTCAACTTTGTAGACCGCATCTCCCACGGCAACTTCAGCTTCCCTCAGCGGTCTCTCCTCACGTGAGTACCCCTCTCCTCTCATCTTCCTCCTCCCTTTGTTCAATAGTCATCTACAGTCATTTCCCCCTGCCCAACTATTCGCAGCAATGCTCTGTCCTGCAAGCATCCAATTCTAACAGCTGATTGTGTCTGTGGTCATATTTCCACAGGCCTACAATGCTAACCTACAATGCTAACCTACAATGATAACCTACAATGCTAACCATCCCAAGTCCCAACTGTTTATGCTGTATGTCTGTATATTCAGGGCCAGAAGGTATACTGTTAGGGGGCCAATTCAGTAATAGCAGTGGTTTGAGGTGGAAGTATTAACAGTGGTTATTAAATCAAATCAAATCAAATTTTATTGGTCACATGCGCCGAATACAACAGGTGCAGACATTACAGTGAAATGCTTACTTACAGCCCTTAACCAACAGTGCATTTATTTTAAACAAAAAAAGTAAGAATAAAACAACAACAAAAAAGTGTTGAGAAAAAAAGAGCAGAAGTAAAAATAAAGTGACAGTAGGGAGGCTATATATACAATAGAATAAAGTGACAGTAGGGGAGGCTATATATACAGGGGGCGTACTGCATAGTCAATGTGCGGGGCACCGGCTAGTTGAGGTAGTTGAGGTAATATGTACATGTGGGTAGAGTTAAAGTGACTATGCATAAATACTTAACAGAGTAGCAGCAGCGTAAAAAGTATGGGGTGGGGGGCAGTGCAAATAGTCCGGGTAGCCATGATTAGCTGTTCAGGAGTCTTATGGCTTGGGGGTAGAAGCTGTTGAGAAGTCTTTTGGACCTAGACTTGGCACTCCGGTACCGCTTGCCGTGCGGTAGCAGAGAGAACAGTCTATGACTAGGGTGACTGGAGTCTTTGACAATTTTGAGGGCCTTCCTCTGACACCGCCTGGTATAGAGGTCCTGGATGGCAGGGAGCTTTGCCCCTGTGATGTACTGGGCCGTACGCACTACCCTCTGTAGTGCCTTGCGGTCAGAGGCCAAGCAGTTGCCATACCAGGCGGTGATGCAACCAGTCAGGATGCTCTCGATGGTGCAGCTGTAGAATTTTTTGAGGATCTGAGGACCCATGCCAAATCTTTTTAGTCTCCTGAGGGGGAATAGGCTTTGTCGTGCCTCTTCACGACTGTCTTGGTGTGTTTGGACCATGATAGTTCGTTGGTGATGTGGACACCAAGGAACTTGAAGCTCTCAACCTGTTCCACTACAGCCCCGTCGATGAGAATGGGGGCGTGCTCAGTCCTCTTTTTTTTCCTGTAGTCCACAATCATCTCCTTTGTCTTGGTCACGTTGAGGGAGAGGTTGTTGTCCTGGCACCACACGGCCAGATCTCTGACCTCCTCCCTATAGGCTGTCTCATCGTTGTCGGTGATCAGGCCTACCACTGTTGTGTCGTCGGCAAACTTAATGATGGTGTTGGAGTCGTGCCTGGCCATGCAGTCATGGGTGAACAGAGAGTACAGGAGGGGGACTGAGCACGCACCCCTGAGGGGCCCCCGTGTTGAGGATCAGTGTGGCAGATGTGTTGTTACCTACCCTTACCACCTGGGGGCGGCCCGTCAGGAAGTCCAGGATCCAGTTGCAGAGGGAGGTGTTTAGTCCCAGGATCCTTAGCTTAGTGATGAGCTTTGAGGGCACTATGGTGTTGAATGCTGAGCTGTAGTCAATGAATAGCATTCTCACGTAGGTGTTCCTCTTGTCCAGGTGGGAAAGGGCAGTGTGGAGTGCGATAGAGATTGCATCATCTGTGGATCTGTTGGGGCGGTATGCAAATTGGAGTGGGTCTAGGGTTTCTGGGATTATGCTGTTGATGTGAGCCATGACCAGTCTTTCAAAGCACTTCATGGCTACAGACGTCAGTGCCACGGGTCGGTAGTCATTTAGGCAGGTTATCTTAGAGTTCTTGGGCACGGGGACTATGGTGGTCTGCTTGAAACATGTTGGTATTACAGACTCAGTCAGGGACATGTTGAAAATGTCAGTGAAGACACTTGCCAGTTGGTCAGCACATGCTCGGAGTACACGTCCTGGTAATCCGTCTGGCCCTGCGGCCTTGTGAATGTTGACCTGCTTAAAAGTCTTACTCACATCGGCTACGGAGAGCGTGATCACATAGTCGTCCCGGAACAGCTGGTGCTCTCATGCATGCTTCAGTGTTGCTTGCCTCGGCCGAGCATAGAAGTGGTTTAGCTCGTCTGGTAGGCTTGTGTCACTGGGCAGCTCGCGGCTGTGCTTCCCTTTGTAGTCTGTAATAGTTTTCAAGCCCTGCCACATCCGACGAGCGTCAGAGCCAGTGTAGTATGATTCAATCTTAGACCTGTATTGACTCTTTGCCTGTTTGATGGTTCGTCGGAGGTCATAGCGGGATTTCTTATAAGCGTCCGGGTTAGAGTCCCGTTCCTTGAAAGCGGCAGCTCTACCCTTTAGCTCAGTGCGGATGTTTCCTGTAATCCATGGCTTCTGGTTGGGGTATGTACGTACGGTCACTGTGGGGACGACATCATCGATGCACTTATTGATGAAGCCAGTGACTGATGTGGTGTACTCCTCAATGCTGTCTGAAGAATCCCGGAACATGTTCCAGTCTGTGCTAGCAAAACAGTCCTGTAGCTTAGCATCTGCGTCATCTGACCACTTTTTTATTAGCCGAATCACTGGTGCTTCCTGCTTCAGTTTTTGCTTATAAGCAGGAATCAGGAGGATAGAGTTATGGTCAGATTTGCCAAATGGAGGGCGAGGGAGAGCTTTGTATGCGTCTCTGTGTGTGGAGTAAAGGTGGTCTAGAGTTTTTTCCCCTCTGGTTGCACATTTAACATGCTGGTAGAAATTAGGTAGAACGGATTTAAGTTTCCCTGCATTAAAGTCCCCTGCTACTAGGAGTGCTGCATCTGGATGAGCGTTTCCTGTTGATTAATGGCCTTGTACAACTCATTCAGTGCAATCTTAATGCCAGCATTGGTTTGTGGTGGTAAATAGACAGCTATGAAAAAAATATAGATGAAAACTCTCTTGGTAAATAGTGTGGTCTGCAGCTTATCATAAGATACTCTACCTCAGGCGAGCAAAACCTTGAGACTTCCTTAGTATTTGATTTGGTGCACCAGCTGTTGTTTACAATATACAGAGACCGCCACCCCTCGTCTTACCCGAGTCTGCCGTTCTGTCCTGCCGATGTAGCGTATAGCCTGCTAGCTGAATGTTATCGTTGTCGCTGCTCAGCCACGACTCCGTGAAACATAAGATATTACAGTTTTTAATGTCCCGTTGGTAGGATAACCGTAATCTTAAATCGTCCATTTTATTCTCCAAAGCTTGAACGTTGGCTAATAGGATTGATGGGAGAGGCAGTTTACTCGTTCGCCGTCGGATCCTTACAAGGCACCCCCGACCTACGTCCACGATATCTCCGTCTCTTCCTCACGCGAATGACGGGGATCTGGGCCTTGTCGGGAGTCTGTAGAATATCCTTCGCGAACGCCTCGTTGAAGAAAAAGTGTTCGTCCAACGCGAGGTGAGTAATCGCTGTCCTGATATCCAGAAGCTCTCTTTGGTTATAAGAGACGATGGCAGAAACATTATGTACAAAATAAATTACAAATAACGCGGAAAAACACACATAATAGTACAATTGGTTAGAGGGCTGTAAAACGGCAGCCATCTTCTTCCGGCGCTGTTTTAGCAGTGGTTGGAGGTAGAATTATTAGCAGTGGTTGGAGGTGGAAGTATTAACAGTGGTTATTAGCAGTGGTTGGAGGTGGAAGTATTAACAGTGGTTATTAGCAGTGGTTGGAGGTAGAATTATTAGCAGTGGTTGGAGGTGGAAGTATTAACAGTGGTTATTAGCAGTGGTTGGAGGTGGAAGTATTAACAGTGGTTATTAGCAGTGGTTGGAGGTAGAATTATTAGCAGTGCTGGGAGGTGGAAGTATTAAGTGGTTGGTGGTGGAAGTATTAGCAGTGGTTATTAACAGTGGTTGGAGGTAGAATTATTAGCAGTGGTTATTAGCAGTAGTTTGAGGTGGAAGTATTAAGTGGTTGGTGGTGGAAGTATTAGCAGTGGTTGGAGGTGGAAGTATTATCAATGTTTGGAGGTGGAAGTATTAACGTTGGTTGGAGGTGGAAGTATTAGTAGTGGTTGAAGGTGACAGTATTAGCAGTGGTTGGAGGTGGAAGTATTAACAGTGGTTATTAGCAGTAGTTTGAAGTGGAAGTATTAGCAGTGCTGGGAGGTGGAAGTATTAAGTGGTTGGTGGTGGAAGTATTAGCAGTAGTTGGACGTGGAAGTGTTAACAATGGCTAGAGAACAGTGGTTATTAGCAGTAGATGGAGGTGGAAGGATTAGCAGTGGTTGGAAGTGTATGTTTTAACAGTGCTTATTAGCAGTGGTTGGAGGTGGAAGTCTTAACAGTGGTTATTAACAGTGGTTGGAGGTGGAAGTTTTAGCAGGGGTTGGAGGTGGACATTTTAGCAGTGGTTGAAGGTGTAGTATTAACAGTGGTTGAAGGTGGAGGTATTAACAGTGGTTGGAGGTGGAAGTATTAACAGTGGTTGGAGGAGGCAGTATTGGCAGTCGTTGGAGTTGGAAGTATTACAAGTGGTTGGAGGAGGTTGTATTAGCAGTGGTTGGAGGGGGAAGTATTTGCAGTGGTTGGAAGTGGAAGTATTAACAGTGGTTATTAGCAGTACATGGAGATGGAAGTATTAGCAGTGGTTAGAGGTGGACGTATTAACAGTGGTTATTAGCAGTAGTTTGAGGTGGAAGTATTAGCAGTGCTGGGAGGTGGAAGTATTAAGTGGTTGGTGGTGGAAGCATTAGCAGTGGTTGGAGGTGGAAGTATTAACAGTGGTTATTAGCAGTGGTTGGTGGTGGACGTATTAACAGTTGTTATTAACAGTGGTTGGAGGTGGAAGTACTAGCAGTGGTTGGAGGTGGAAGTACTAGTAGTGGTTGGAGGTGGAAGTATTATCAGTGGCTGGAGGTGGAAGTATTAACAGTGGTTATTAGCAGTGGCTGGAGGTGGAAGTATTAGCAGTGGTTGGAGGTGGAAGTATTAACAGTGGTTATTAACAGTGGTTGGAGGTGGAAGTATTAACAGTGGTAGGAGGTGGAAGTTTTAGCAGTGGTTGGAGGTGGAAGTTTTAGCAGTGGTTAACGGTAGTAGTTTTAGCAGTGGTTGGAGGTAGAAGTGTTAGCAGTTGTTGGAGGTGTACATTTTAACAGTGCTTAATAACAGTGGTTGGAGGTGGCAGTAATAGCAGTGGTTTTAGGTGGCAGTATTAGCAGTGGTTGGAAGTGGAAGTTTTAAAAGTGGTTGGAGGTGGAAGTATTAACAGTGCTTATTAGTGGTTGGTGGTGGAAGTATTAACAGTGGTTGTTAACAATGATTGTAGGTGGAAGTATTAACAGTGGTTGGAGGTGGAAGTATTGGCAATATTTTAGGTGCATGTATTAGCAGTGGTTTAGGTGGAAGTATTAACAGTGGTTGGAGGTGGAAGTATTAACAGTGGTTGGAGGTGGAAGTATTAGCAGTGGTTAGAGGAGGCATTATTAGCAGTGGTTGGAAATGGAAGTATTAATAGTGTTTATTAGCAGTGGTTGGAAATGGAAGTATTAATAGTGTTTATTAGCAGTGGTTGGAAATGGAAGTATTGATAGTGTTTATTAGCAGTGGTTGGAAATGGAAGTATTAATAGTGTTTATTAGCAGTGGTTGGAGGTGGAAGTATTAACGGTAGTTGAAGGTGGATGTATTGGTAGTGGTTAGAGGAGGCAGTATTAACAGTAGTTGGAGGTGGATGTATTGGTAGTGGTTAGAGGAGGCAGTATTAACGGTAGTTGGAGGTGGATGTATTGGTAGTGGTTAGAGGAGGCAGTATTAACAGTAGTTGGAGGTGGATGTATTGGTAGTGGTTAGAGGAGGCAGTATTAACAGTAGTTGGAGGTGGGAGTATTGGTAGTGGTTAGAGGAGGCAGTATTAACAGTAGTTGGAGGTGGGAGTATTGGTAGTGGTTAGAGGAGGCAGTATTAACAGTAGTTGGAGGTGGGAGTATTGGTAGTGGTTAGAGGAGGCAGTATTAACAGTAGTTGGAGGTGGATGTATTGGTAGTGGTTAGAGGAGGCAGTATTAACAGTAGTTGGAGGTGGATGTATTGGTAGTGGTTAGAGGAGGCAGTATTAACAGTAGTTGGAGGTGGGAGTATTGGTAGTGGTTAGAGGAGGCAGTATTAACAGTAGTTGGAGGTGGGAGTATTGGTAGTGGTTAGAGGAGGCAGTATTAACAGTAGTTGGAGGTGGATGTATTGGTAGTGGTTAGAGGAGGCAGTATTAACAGTAGTTGTTATTCTGTGTATTTTCCTCATGTCACTATTTCTTATTCAGTTTAATTTTGTGTCTTGATCTTTAACTCTGTCTCGTTGGAAAAGGACCCGTAAGCAACTGTTGTTTACATGTAAACTTTCATCATCATATCTCATGCCATTATTACACTGGGTACGTCCCAAATGGCCCCCTATTCCCTACATAGTGCACTACTTTTGACCAGGGCCCTATGTAGTGAATTGTACAGGGAATAGGGTTCAATTTGGGATGCAGTGCATGAAATGGTCTTTGTTAGTAATAATGACATGTTTGAACTGATTCCAAAGCTTGATTTGGGTGCAGGGAAGAACGATTGCCTCCTCTCATTGATGCCACAGGAGTTCAGAAAACAGGATCCCCATTATAGTTAATGGAAAAATTGCAATCTTCGTGGTCAATCTTCTTGTAAAAAAATACATAATTCTAAGACGATCATGGTACCAATAATTGCTTCTAATACACCAGATGTACACTGAGTTGCACCCCCTTTTGCCCTCAGAACAGCCTCAATTCGTCGGGGCATGGAATGCAAGGTGTCGAAAGCGTTCCACGGGGATGCTGGCCCCATGTTGACTCCAATGCTTCCCACAGTTGTGTCAAGTTGGCTGGATGTCCTTTTGGTGGTGGACCATTCTTGATACACACGGGAAACTGTGCAGCGTGGCGTTGCAGTTCTTGACTCAAACCGGTGCGCCTGGCACCTACTACCATACCCCGTTCAAAGGCACTTAAATGTTTTTTGTCTTGCCAATTCACCCTCTGACTCGCACACATAAACAATCCATGTCTCAAGGCTTAAAAATCCTTCTTTAACCCGTCTCCTCCCCTTCAGCTACACTGATTTGAAGTGGATTTAACAGGTGACATCAATAAGGGATCATGGCTTTCACCTGGATTCACCTGATCAGTCTAAAGTCATGGAAAGAGCAGGTGTTCTTAATTTTTTGTACACTCACTGTGTGTCCTTGAATTGATTATTTAAAAATCGCACACAGAAGAAGTTATAAGGATAATTTAGTCGCTAATGTCAGCCTGCAGTACCCCGGTCGGCCTTCAACTTGAGTCACTCAATGAGAGGGGGCAGCACTGAGCTATGTCTCCATGAGACGCCATCTTTGCCAAATTTATTTGGCTTCAATGCACTATTGAGTCTTGTACAACGTAAAACACAAAATAATGCATGCAGAGCAGAATTAGGCCGATACACGCTAATTATCAAAATCCAGAAAAGAGCCGTTAAATTCTACAACCACCTAAAAGGAAGCGATTCCCAAACCTTCCATAACAAAGCCATCACCTACAGAGAGATGAACTTGGAGAAGAGTTCCCTAAGCAAGCTGGTCCTGGGGCTCTGTTCACAAACACAAACAGACCCCACAGAGCCCCAGGACAGCAACACAATTAGACCCAACCAAATCATGAGAAAACAAAAAGAGAATTACTGGACACATTGGAAAGACTGTACCAATCTGGAATGCTATTTGGCCCTAAACAGAGAGTACACAGTGGCAGAATACCTGACCACTGTGACTGACCCAAAATTAAGGAAAGCTTTGACTATGTACAGACTCAGTGAGCATAGCCTTGCTATTGAGAAAGGCCGTCGTAGGCAGACCTGGCTCTCAAGAGAAGACAGGCTATGTGCACACTTCCCACAAAATGAGGTGGAAACTGAGCTGCACTTCCTAACCTCCTGCCAACCGTATGACCATATTAGAGACACATATTTCCCTCAGATTACACAGACCCACAAAGAATTGGAAAACAAATCCAATTTTGATAAACTCCCTTATCTACTGGGTGAAAAACCAGTGTGCCATCACAGCAGCAAGATTTGTGACCTGTTGCCAAAAGAAAAGGGCAACCAGTGAAGAACAAACACCATGTTTTTTTATTTTCCCATTTGTACTTTAACTATTTGCACATTGTTACAACACTGTATATAGACATAATATGACATTTGAAATATCTTTATTCTTTTGGAACTTCTGAGTGTAATGTTTACTGTTAATATTTATTGTTTATTTAACTTTAGTTTACTATCTACTTCACTTGCTTTGGCAATGTTAACATACGTTTCCCATGCCAATAAAGCCCTTAAATTGAAAAATTGAATAGAGAGAGAGCGAGAGAGACATAACACCACTGGGCCACGTCAGGACCTCATGACATTAAAGTTTAACGGAGATGGAGATAGCTGCAGCTTCCTTAAAGCTTCCAGAGATATTACAGCTTTAAGAAATACGATTCTGTTCTTTAAACATCTGTACAAAACACATGGCTCTCTCTCTCTGTCTCTCTCTCTCTGTCTCTCTCTCTCTCTCTGTCTCTCTCTCTCTGCTCTCTCTCTCTCTCTGTCTCTCTCTCTGTGTCTCTGTCTCTCTCTCTGTCTCTCTCTCTCTCTCTCTCTCTCTCTCTCTCTCTCTCTCTCTCTCTCTCTCTCTGTCTCTCTCTCTGTGTCTCTGTCTCTCTCTCTCTCTCTCTCTCTCTCTCTCTCTCTCTCTCTCTGTCTCTCTCTCTGTGTCTCTGCTCTCTCTCTCTCTCTCTCTCTCTCTCTCTCTCTCTCTCTCTCTCTCTATTGCTCTCTCTCTCTCTCTCTCTATTGCTCTCTCTCTCTCTCTCTCTCTCTCTCTCTTCTCTCTCTCTCTCTGTGTCTCTGTCTCTCTCTCTCTCTCTCTCTCTGCTCTCTCTCTCTCTGTCTCTCTCTCTGTCTCTCTCTCTCTCTCTGTCTGTCTCTGTCTCTCTCTCTCTCTCTCTCTCTCTCTCTCTCTCTCTCTCTCTCTGTCTCTCTGTCTCTCTGTCTCTCTGTCTCTCTGTCTCTCTCTGTCTCTCTCTCTGTCTCTCTCTCTGTCTCTGTCTCTGTCTCTGTCTCGTCTCTCTCTCTCTCTCTCTCTCTCTCTCTCTGTCTCTCTCTCTCTCTCTCTCTCTGTCTCTCTCTGTCTCTCTCTCTCTCTCTCTCTCTCTCTCTCTCTCTCTCTCTCTCTCTGTTATTTACTTCCTTATATCATCTCAATGGAGTCGCCCCCTTTCAGAGGGGTTAGTTGGCTAAATGGAATTACTTCTAAAGTGCTGCTGTCATGCAGATAAGGATGTCCCCTTGACAAAAGTAGTACACTATGTAGGGGCCTGGGTTCCATTTGGGACACAGACCAGACATAATTAAATATCCTTTCTACTGAGCTGCTGTCTCTGAACTTCCTATTGATTTATAGACTTGAAAATAGCCATACTTTCTGTTCCTGTGAAGTCCAATCCCATTTACATTCTGGGGATGTGCATTAGTTCCAACCCAAAACTCATCTTACAGACAGGATGAGTCAATCTGAGGGATGCTTTTAGTCTAAGATGGTGTCTGATTGATCTAAGATGCACTCTAAAATAATAGCTGTGATTTCAGAATCAGAAAACTTTATTGCCATGAAGGTAACTAGGAATCTCTGTTGGACTTGTACCTATAAGCATTTAAAAACATGTACTATTCCAAGGAAGGGACATGTGTACTGTCCACCCTGCCCTGGAGCAGAGAACTAGCCCTGGAGCAGAGAACTAGCCCTGGAGCAGATAACTAGCCCTGGAGCAGATAACTAGCCCTGGAGCAGATAACTAGCCCTGGAGCAGAGAACTAGCCCTGGAGCAGATAACTAGCCCTGGAGCAGATAACTAGCCCTGGAGCAGATAACTAGCCCTGGAGCAGAGAACTAGCCCTGGAGCAGAGAACTAGCCCTGGAGCAGAGAACTAGCCCTGGAGCAGATTACTAGCCCTGGAGCAGATTACTAGCCCTGGAGCAGATAACTAGCCCTGGAGCAGATAACTAGCCCTGGAGCAGAGAACTAGCCCTGGAGCAGAGAACTAGCCCTGGAGCAGAGAACTAGCCCTGGAGCACTCCAGGTCTTCTCTAGGGGGGGCAGACGTCACGCAATACCCATTATGCAATACCCCTGAGGGTCTGGCAACCATTAAGATCCCTCCCCCTTTCTCTCCCCCCTCCATGTCTCCCCTGCCTCACAGTACAGTTGAAAAATATATGGCAAATAGAAATCCAATATGGATGGTGTTAAGAGATAGATGGGAGGTGTTGAATGGAGCTGAAGGATGGGACTAATAACAACTAACAACAACTAATAACAACAAGATAACTAATGTAAAGCATACTGTGTCCATAATAAGAATATAGGTTCTAGGTTGAGAGCTTTTGTGAAAGAGCACAGTTAGAAAGATATGGCATATAGAAGCAAACCGGATGGACATCATGAAAATGATCGGCGAGGTTGAGGGTAGAGGAAGTTCAGGAGTAAAAACAAACAAAATATAATTTATTGTAAAATTGACTGTGTCCATAAAATGTATATAGTATGTATCAACTGGAAGTAGAGGCCTAAGCGTTGTTGTTCACTAGTTTACTCAAATTAGGGAAGGGGTGGTGGGGTTGGAAAGTAATAAAGGGAAATATATATTTTTAAAGGATATGTGTTTATATGTATGTATGTGTATATATATATATTTGCGAGGAAAAATAAACATATGGGGGATTGGAAGTGATGCAGACAATGACATTGATGGAAGTTACAATCTATCTGCAATATTAAAGCTGATCTACCCCCCCAAAAAAAATAATAATAATAATATATATATATATATATATATATATATATATATATATGTTTTAAAGATTTGGAAAACAAATCCAATTTTGATAAACTCCCATATCTACTGGGGGATATACCACAGTGTGCCATCACAGCAGCAAGATGTGTGACCTGTTGCCAAAAGAAAAGGGCAACCAGTGAAGAACAAACACCATTGTAAATACAACCCATATTTATGTTTATTTATTTTCCCCTTTGTACTTTAACTATTTGCACATCGTTATAACACTGTACATAGCCATAATATGACATTTGAAATTGAGAGAGAGAGAGAGAGACAGAGAGAGGTGGCTGTAAACAGTGTCTGTCTGGGAATAAGTGATACCCTGCTGAGATCCCACCTTCAAATAGACACACCCTTACCTTTCCTAAACCATGGATTGGTCAATTTGCTCATGCAATTTCTAGTATTACTAGCTTTTTGGTACAGAGAAAATCAAAGCCATGTATCTAAAGACAGACAGACAGACAGATAGATAGATAGATAGATAGATAGATAGATAGATATCCCACTCACTGGTGGATTTGGTTGTACTTCATTGAGTGTATTTCTGTTTCTATATTTGAAAGTAGGCCTCACTGTACCTGCTTCCTCACTATATCTGCTGGAACCAGTAGCAGCTAATGAGATTAAACAGCAGAGGGCGCTCTAGGACATACTGAAGTTGCCTCTTAAAGAGCGACTGAATGCACCGATTTGTTTTTCTTTTGAAAAAACAAGATTCCGGTCTTGGGGGTGTGGTTCGGTGTGGCAGTTACTGATGTTTGTCCCAGACACCATAGGAATAAAGCAGGTATCACTTCCTCAAAAATAGTCAAGAAGTCTGTAATTAAGGTTGATATTTTTGCAGAGAAGCTTTTAGTCACACACTTTGACATCTAGCTAAGGTATTTCTCAAGTTTAAAAAATGTGCGTCGCATTGTCTTATGTAAACAAAGTGTGAGCTGCGGGGGCAGGTCTGCCTCACTGTCTGTGTTATTGGATAGAGATGAATCACCACAGTGTTTCAACCTGTGGTAGTGGGCAGATCAAAAACCCAACCCTCAGCTAGGTCCTGAAAAACACTTGTACTCAAATCTCACAACTCCGTTTAGGAAGATGGTGACTTTATGACCAGAATTAACCTGCTTACACTTTTTTAAATGTTTCTGACTAATATCGATGTCACATATGCTGTTTTCTCACAAGAAAAGTTTCAAGTTTCAATGTCACGTGCGCAAGTACAGTGAAATGCCTCTCTTGCAAGCTCTAAACCCAACAATGCAGTAATCAATATCAATGTAATACAAAAAAAGAACAATATACTATATACAGGGTCAGTTCCAGTACCATATTAACAATGTGCAGGGATACTGGAGTGATGGAGGTAGATATGTATAGGGGTAAGGTGACTATATACAGGGTCAGTTCCAGTACCATATTAACAATGTGCAGGGATACTGGAGTGATGGAGGTAGATATGTATAGGGGTCAGGTGACTATATACAGGGTCAGTTCCAATACCATATTAACAATGTGCAGGGATACTGGAGTGATGGAGGTAGATATGTATAGGGGTAAGGTGACTATATACAGGGTCAGTTCCAGTACCATATTAACAATGTGCAGGGATACTGGAGTGATGGAGGTAGATTTGTATAGGGGGTAAGGTGACTATATACAGGGTCAGTTCCAGTACCATATTAACAATGTGCAGGGATACTGGAGTGATGGAGGTAGATATGTATAGGGGTCAGGTGACTATATACAGGGTCAGTTCCAATACCATATTAACAATGTGCAGGGATACTGGAGTGATGGAGGTAGATATGTATAGGGGTAAGGCGACTATATACAGGGTCAGTTCCAATACCATATTAACAATGTGCAGGGATACTGGAGTGATGGAGGTAGATATGTATAGGGGTCAGGTGACTATATACAGGGTCAGTTCCAATACCATATTAACAATGTGCAGGGATACTGGAGTGATGGAGGTAGATATGTATAGGGGTAAGGTGACTATATACAGGGTCAGTTCCAGTACCATATTAACAATGTGCAGGGATACTGGAGTGATGGAGGTAGATTTGTATAGGGGTAAGGTGACTATATACAGGGTCAGTTCCAGTACCATATTAACAATGTGCAGGGATACTGGAGTGATGGAGGTAGATATGTATAGGGGTCAGGTGACTATATACAGGGTCAGTTCCAATACCATATTAACAATGTGCAGGGATACTGGAGTGATGGAGGTAGATATGTATAGGGGTAAGGCGACTATATACAGGGTCAGTTCCAATACCATATTAACAATGTGCAGGGATACTGGAGTGATGGAGGTAGATATGTATAGGGATAAGGGGACAGGGATACTGGAGTGATGGAGGTAGATATGTATAGGGGTAAGGGGACAGGGATACTGGAGTGATGGAGGTAGATATGTATAGGGGGTCAGGTGACTATATACAGGGTCAGTTCCAATACCATATTAACAATGTGCAGGGATACTGGAGTGATGGAGGTAGATATGTATAGGGGACAGGGATACTGGAGTGATGGAGGTAGATATGTATAGGGGTAAGGGGACAGGGATACTGGAGTGATGGAGGTAGATATGTATAGGGGTAAGGGGACAGGGATACTGGAGTGATGGAGGTAGATATGTATAGGGGTAAGGGGACAGGGATACTGGAGTGATGGAGGTAGATATGTATAGGGGTAAGGGGACTATATACAGGGTCAGTTCCAATACCATATTAACAATGTGCAGGGAGACTGGAGTGATGGAGGTAGATATGTATAGGGGTCAGGTGACTATATACAGGGTCAGTTCCAATACCATATTAACAATGTGCAGGGAGACTGGAGTGATGGAGGTAGATTTGTATAGGGGTAAGGTGACTATATACAGGGTCAGTTCCAATACCATATTAACAATGTGCAGGGAGACTGGAGTGATGGAGGTAGATATGTATAGGGGTAAGGTGACTATATACAGGGTCAGTTCCAATACCATATTAACAATGTGCAGGGAGACTGGAGTGATGGAGGTAGATTTGTATAGGGGTAAGGTGACTGTATACTAATGCCGCTTTTTCTTTTCTCAATTTTTCAAGCGAGGTCTTTTAAGGGAGTATGCGTTCACTTCACCTCGCCCAGTTCTGCTAGGAGCAAACCCAACCTAGTATGGTACTCTGTTACACTGCTTCACCTAGCCCAGTTCTGCTAGGAGCAAACCCAACCTAGTATGGTACTCTGTTACACTGCTTCACCTCGCCCAGTTCTGCTAGGAGCAAACCCAACCTAGTATGCAGACTCCTTTACAGTGCTGCTGGTTACACTGGGCCACACCTTTCTCTCTCCCTCTCTCTCTCCCTCTCTCCTGGAGGTTGGTTGGTTGGCTGGCTGGGTACATGGATGGATGGATGGATGGATGGATATGAGAGAGAGAGAGACTGAGGCTGTATTTAGTAATCAGGGGATTTGTGTGTTGGCTGAGAGACAATGTGAGACACTGCCATGACAGCTGAACTAGTCCTGATATGCATGTAGTTTGTTGACTTACCTTCCTTCCAGAGTGCTGCAGGGTGACTCAGGAATTTCTAGTCGCTTGCCCATCAGCTTAACTAAGAATACAGTCAGTGTGTGTTTGTGTGTCTAGGGTTGTGTGGAGTGGTGTTGGGGGGGAGGGTTGCGGGGGTCTCTCCTTGAAGGTCAGTAGGAGGGTGTACAGATTGACTCGTCATTCAACACTATTGTTCCCTCCGAGCTCAACACCAAGCTCAGAGCCCTGGGTCTGGACTCCACCCTCTGCAACTGGATCCTGGACTTCCTGACGGGCAGACCACAGGCTGTGAGGATCCTGGACTTCCTGACGGGCAGACCACAGGCTGTGAGGATCCTGGACTTCCTGACGGGCAGACCACAGGCTGTGAGGATAGACAACACCACCTCCTCCTCACTGACTCTTAACACGGGGGCCCCCCAGGGGTGTGTCCTCAGTCCTCTGCTGGACTCCCTGTTCACCCACGACTGCGTGGCTTTGCACGACACCAACTACGTCATCAAGTTTGCTGACGACACAACAGTAGTAGGCCTAATACTACCGCTGCACCATCGAGAGCGTCCTGACCGGTTGCATCACGGCCTGGTACGGGAAATGCTCCATCCACGACAGCAAGGCCCTCCAACAGGTGGGTGAAGACGGCCCAGTACATCACTAGGACCGTGCTCCCACCCATCCAGGACATCTACTTGAAACGGTGCCTGAGGAAGGCCTGCAGCATCATCAAGGACCCCAGACACCCCAGCCACGAGCTGTTCACTCCCTTACCGTGAGGCAGATGGTATCGGAGCATGAGGTCTGATACCAACAGGCTCAGAGACAGTTTCTATCTACAAGCCTTCAGACTGGACTGACCACCTGCTCTGATTCTCCGCACCTTATCACACATGCACTCCCTCACTCACACACACACACACACACACGCACAGACATACACACACGTACATTCACGCATCACAACTGCTGCAACCAGACTCTTATTATGATTGCTAAATGTTGCACAATGTAAACAATTGCCCCCAATCCCCCCTTTCCCAAAACATGTATAAATATTGGACTATAAATTGTACCTTCCTGTATTATACTAATTGCCCCTTCCTGTATTATACTAATTGCCCCTTCCTGTATTATACTAATTGCCCCTTCCTGTATTATACTAATTGCCCCTTCCTGTATTATACTAATTGCCCCTTCCTGTATTATATTAATTGCCCCTTCCTGTATTATACTAATTACCCCTTCCTGTATTATACTAATTGCCCCTTCCTGTATTATACTAATTGCCCCTTCCTGTATTATACTAATTGCCCCTTCCTGATGCTAAAATGTTTATTCAATTTACCTTGTTTGTATTCTTATATATATATAATTATTTATTTTTCTTATTGTTGTTGCATTGTCAAGAAGGAACCTGCAGTAAGCATTTTGTTGGACGATGTATACCATGTGTTTCCCGTATATACAGCTAATAAAACTTGAAACTTGTGTAATCTCCCGAGTGGCGCAGTGGTCTAAGGCACTGTCGTAGCCGGCCGCGACCGGGAGACCCATGGGGCGGCGCACAATTGGCCCAGCGTCGTCCAGGGTAGGGGAGGGAATGGCTGGCAGGGATGTAGCTCAGTTGGTAGAGCATGGCGTTTGCAAACGGCAGGGTTGTGGGTTTGATTCCCACGGGGGCAGAATGAAAAGTAAAAAAATAATGTATGCACTCACTAACTGTAAGTCGCTCTGGATAAGAGCGTCTGCTAAATGACTAAAAAATGTAAAATGTAAATGTGTGGGTGTGTATGTCTACATTTGAAGTGACTTGCGTTAAAAGGGATCGCTACGTACAGCTCCTGGGGCGATCACTGAAAGTCCAACCCCTTAGCAGTGTGTTAGTTGGGGTGTATTACCAACACAGTGAAGACTTCCAAGGCCTCCGGCAGGTTAGAGAGTTAGAGAGCCCAGCCCTGTTGTGCCTGTCTGGGCTGGTCCCTCCACCTTGGTGCTTACCTGAGGAATTCTGCCTCTTCAGACTCTTTATATCTCCATTTATACCAGGGCAATAGCTCCACGCTCACACAAAGGGAAGGGTATACAAACCTTATCCCCTCTCCTCCACCCTCATCTCTTTTGGCGAAATATAATCAGTTGTCTATGAGCCAAGGCTTTGGGTCTTTGGGTCTTTGTACCCTCCTTTTCTCCCAGCAGAACATTTGGGTCGTGTCCCAAATTTCACCCTATTCCCTATATAGTGCACTACTCTTGACATTCACACACATCAAAAACACACAAACATTTTAACACTCATCATCTGCTGCTGCTCTGTTCTTTATTTTACTCTTATTATGATCTATCCTGATGCCTGGTCACTTTACCCTGCCTTCATGTACATATCTACCTCAAATACCTTATTATTATCTATCCTGATGCCTAGTCACTTTACCCTGCCTTCATGTACATATCTACCTCAAATACCTTATTATGATCTATCCTGATGTCTAGTCACTTTACCCTGCCTTCATGTACATATCTACCTCAAATACCTTATTATTATCTATCCTGATGCCTAGTCACTTTACCCTGCCTTCATGTACATATCTACCTCAAATACCTTATTATTATCTATCCTGATGCCTAGTCACTTTACCCTGCCTTCATGTACATATCTACCTCAAATACCTTATTATTATCTATCCTGATGCCTAGTCACTTTACCCTGCCTTCATGTACATATCTACCTCAAATACCTTATTATTATCTATCCTGATGCCTAGTCACTTTACCCTGCCTTCATGTACATATCTACCTCAAATAACTTATTATTAGCTATCCTGATGCCTAGTCACTTTACCCTGCCTTCATGTACATATCTACCTCAAATACCTTATTATGATCTATCCTGATGTCTAGTCACTTTACCCTGCCTTCATGTACATATCTACCTCAAATACCTTATTATTATCTATCCTGATGCCTAGTCACTTTACCCTGCCTTCATGTACATATCTACCTCAAATACCTTATTATTATCTATCCTGATGCCTAGTCACTTTACCCTGCCTTCATGTACATATCTACCTCAAATACCTTATTATTATCTATCCTGATGCCTAGTCACTTTACCCTGCCTTCATGTACATATCTACCTCAAATACCTTATTATTATCTATCCTGATGCCTAGTCACTTTACCCTGCCTTCATGTACATATCTACCTCAAATACCTTTATTATCTATCCTGATGCCTAGTCACTTTACCCTGCCTTCATGTACATATCTACCTCAAATACCTTTTATTATCTATCCTGATGCCTAGTCACTTTACCCTGCCTTCATGTCCATATCTACCTCAAATACCTTATTATTATCTATCCTGATGCCTAGTCACTTTACCCTGCCTTCATGTACATATCTACCTCAAATACCTTATTACGATCTATCCTGATGCCTAGTCACTTTACCCTGCCTTCATGTACATATCTACCTCAAATACCTTATTATTATCTATCCTGATGCCTAGTCACTTTACCCTGCCTTCATGTACATATCTACCTCAAATACCTTATTATTATCTATCCTGATGCCTAGTCACTTTACCCTGCCTTCATGTACATATCTACCTCAAATACCTTATTATCTATCCTGATGCCTAATCACTTTACCCTGCCTTCATGTACATATCTACCTCAAATACCTTATTATTATCTATCCTGATGCCTAGTCACTTTACCCAGCCTTCATGTACATATCTACCTGAAATACCTTATTATTATCTATCCTGATGCCTAGTCACTTTACCCTGCCTTCATGTACATACCTACCTCAAATACCTTATTATTATCTATCCTGATGCCTAGTCACTTTACCCTGCCTTCATGTACATATCTACCTCAAATACCTTATTATTATCTATCCTGATGCCTAGTCACTTTACCCTGCCTTCATGTACATATCTACCTCAAATACCTTATTATCTATCCTGATGTCTAGTCACTTCACCCTGCCTTCATGTACATATCTACCTCAAATACCTTATTATTATCTATCCTGACGCCTAGTCACTTTACCCTGCCTTCATGTACATATCTACCTCAAATACCTTATTATCTATCCTGATGCCTAATCACTTTACCCTGCCTTCATGTACATATCTACCTCAAATACCTTATTATTATCTATCCTGATGCCTAGTCACTTTACCCAGCCTTCATGTACATATCTACCTGAAATACCTTATTATTATCTATCCTGATGCCTAGTCACTTTACCCTGCCTTCATGTACATACCTACCTCAAATACCTTATTATTATCTATCCTGATGCCTAGTCACTTTACCCTGCCTTCATGTACATATCTACCTCAAATACCTTATTATTATCTATCCTGATGCCTAGTCACTTTACCCTGCCTTCATGTACATATCTACCTCAAATACCTTATTATCTATCCTGATGTCTAGTCACTTCACCCTGCCTTCATGTACATATCTACCTCAAATACCTTATTATTATCTATCCTGACGCCTAGTCACTTTACCCTGCCTTCATGTACATATCTACCTCAAATACCTTATTATTATCTATCCTGATGCCTAGTCACTTTACCCTGCCTTCATGTACATATCTACCTCAAATACCTTATTATTATCTATCCTGATGCCTAGTCACTTTACCCTGCCTTCATGTACATATCTACCTCAAATACCTTATTATTATCTATCCTGATGCCTAGTCACTTTACCCTGCCTTCATGTACATATCTACCTCAAATACCTTATTATTATCTATCCTGATGCCTAGTCACTTTACCCTGCCTTCATGTACATATCTACCTCAAATACCTTATTATTATCTATCCTGATGCCTAGTCACTTTACCCTGCCTTCATGTACATATCTACCTCAAATACCTTTATTATCTATCCTGATGCCTAGTCACTTTACCCTGCCTTCATGTACATATCTACCTCAAATACCTTATTATTATCTATCCTGATGCCTAGTCACTTTACCCTGCCTTCATGTACATATCTACCTCAAATACCTTATTATTATCTATCCTGATGCCTAGTCACTTTACCCTGCCTTCATGTACATATCTACCTCAAATACCTTATTATTATCTATCCTGATGCCTAGTCACTTTACCCTGCCTTCATGTACATATCTACCTCAAATACCTTATTATTATCTATCCTGATGCCTAGTCACTTTACCCTGCCTTCATGTACATATCTACCTCAAATACCTTATTATTATCTATCCTGATGCCTAGTCACTTTACCCTGCCTTCATGTACATATCTACCTCAAATACCTTATTATTATCTATCCTGATGCCTAGTCACTTTACCCTGCCTTCATGTACATATCTACCTCAAATACCTTATTATGATCTATCCTGATGCCTAGTCACTTTACCCTGCCTTCATGTACATATCTACCTCAAATACCTTATTATCTATCCTGATGTCTAGTCACTTCACCCTGCCTTCATGTACATATCTACCCCAAATACCTTATTATTATCTATCCTGACGCCTAGTCACTTTACCCTGCCTTCATGTACATATCTACCTCAAATACCTTATTATTATCTATCCTGATGCCTAGTCACTTTACCCTGCCTTCATGTACAGTGGGGAAAAAAAGTATTTAGTCAGCCACCAATTGTGCAAGTTCTCCCACTTAAAAAGATGAGAGAGGCCTGTAATTTTCATCATAGGTAAACGTCAACTATGACAGACAAAATGAGAAAAGAAAATCCAGAAAATCACATTGTAGGATTTTTTATGAATTTATTGGCATATGATGGTGGAAAATAAGTATTTGGTCAATGACAAAAGTTTCTCAATACTTTGTTATATACCCTTTGTTGGCAATGACACAGGTCAAACGTTTTCTGTAAGTCTTCACAAGGTTTTCACACACTGTTGCTGGTATTTTGGCCCATTCCTCCATGCAGATCTCCTCTAGAGCAGTGATGTTTTTGGGGGCTGTCGCTGGGCAACACAGACTTTCAACTCCCTCCAAAGATTTTCTATGGGGTTGAGATCTGGAGACTGGCTAGGCCACTCCAGGACCTTGAAATGCTTCTTACGAAGCCACTCCTTCGTTGCCGGGCGGTGTGTTTGGGATCATTGTCATGCTGAAAGACCCAGCCACGTTTCATCTTCAATGCCCTTGCTGATGGAAGGAGGGGTTTCACTCAAAATCTCACGATACATGGCCCCATTCATTCTTTCCTTTACACGGATCAGTCGTCCTGGTCCCTTTGCAGAAAAACAGCCCCAAAGCATGATGTTTCCAACCCCATGCTTCACAGTAGGTATGGTGTTCTTTGGATGCAACTCAGCATTCTTTGTCCTCCAAACATGACGAGTTGAGTTTTTACCAAAAAGTTATATTTTGGTTTCATCTGACCATATGACATTCTCCCAATCCTCTTCTGGATCATCCAAATGCACTTCAGACGGGCCTGGACATGTACTGGCTTAAGCAGGGGGACACGTCTCGCACTGCAGGATTTGAGTCCCTGGCGGCGTAGTGTGTTACTGATGGTAGGCTTTGTTACTTTGGTCCCAGCTCTCTGCAGGTCATTCACTAGGTCCCCCGTGTGGTTCTGGGATTTTTTGCTCACCGTTCTTGTGATCATTTTGACCCCACGGGGTGAGATCTTGCGTGGAGCCCCAGATCGAGGGAGATTATCAGTGGTCTTGTATGTCTTCCATTTCCTAATAATTGCTCCCACAGTTGATTTCTTCAAACCAAGCTGCTTACCTATTGCAGATTCAGTCTTCCCAGCCTGGTGCAGGTCTACAATTTTGTTTTTGGTGTCCTTTGACAGCTCTTTGGTCTTGGCCATTGTGGAGTTTGGAGTGTGACTGTTTGAGGTTGTGGACAGGTGTCTTTTATACTGATAACAAGTTCAAACAGGTGCCATTAATACAGGTAACGAGTGGAGGACAGAGGAGCCTCTTAAAGAAGAAGTTACAGGTCTGTGAGAGCCAGAAATCTTGCTTGTTTGTAGGTGACCAAATACTTATTTTCCACCATAATTTGCAAATAAATTCATAAAAATCCTACAATGGGATTTTCTGGATTTTTTTCTCAATTTGTCTGTCATAGTTGACGTGTACCTATGATGAAAATTACAGGCCCTCTCATCTTTTTAAGTGGGAGAACTTGCACAATTGGTGGCTGACTAAATACTTTTTTCCCCACTGTACATATCTACCTCAAATACCTTATTATGATCTATCCTGATGCCTAGTCACTTTACCCTGCCTTCATGTACATATCTACCTCAAATACCTTATTATTATCTATCCTGATGCCTAGTCACTTTACCCTGCCTTCATGTACATATCTACCTCAAATACCTTATTATTATCTATCCTGATGCCTAGTCACTTTACCCTGCCTTCATGTACATATCTACCTCAAATACCTTATTATTATCTATCCTGATGCCTAGTCACTTTACCCTGCCTTCATGTACATATCTACCTCAAATACCTTATTATTATCTATCCTGATGCCTAGTCACTTTACCCTGCCTTCATGTACATATCTACCTCAAATACCTTATTATTATCTATCCTGATGCCTAGTCACTTTACCCTGCCTTCATGTACATATCTACCTCAAATACCTTATCATTATCTATCCTGATGCCTAGTCACTTTACCCTGCCTTCATGTACATATCTACCTCAAATACCTTATTATTATCTATCCTGATGCCTAGTCACTTTACCCTGCCTTCATGTACATATCTACCTCAAATACCTTATTATTATCTATCCTGATGCCTAGTCACTTTACCCTGCCTTCATGTACATATCTACCTCAAATACCTTATTATTATCTATCCTGATGCCTAGTCACTTTACCCTGCCTTCATGTACATATCTACCTCAAATACCTTATTATTATCTATCCTGATGCCTAGTCACTTTACCCTGCCTTCATGTACATATCTACCTCAAATACCTTATTATTATCTATCCTGATGCCTAGTCACTTTACCCTGCCTTCATGTACATATCTACCTCAAATACCTTATCATTATCTATCCTGATGCTTGATAAAAATGCAAATCAATTTATAACATTTTTGACATGCGTTTTTTCTGGATTTTTTTGTTGTTATTCTGTCTCTCACTGTTCAAATAAACCTACCATTCAAATTATAGACTGATCATTTCTTTGTCAGTGGGCAAACGTACAAAATCAGCAGGGGATCAAATACTTTTTTCCCTCACTGTATATGTACAGCAATAGCTATAAAGGATGGACTTGACTAGAATACAGTATATATACATATGAAGTGGGTAAAACAGTATGTAAACATTATTAAAGTGACCAGTGTTCCATTGTTAAAGTGACCAGTGATTCCATGTCTATGTACATAGGGCAGCAGCCTCTAAGGTGCAGGGATGAGTAACTGGGTGGAGGCCGGCTAGTGGTGACTATTTAACAGTCTGTTTGGCCTTGAGATAGAAGCTGTTTTTCAGTCACTCTGTCCCAGCTTTGATGCACCTGTACTGCCCTCGCCTTCTGGATTATAGCGGTGGGGATCAGGCCGTGGCTCGGGTGGCTGAGGTCCTTGATGATCTGCTTGTCCTTCCTGTGACACCGGGTGCTGTAGATGTCCTGGAGGGCAGGCAGTGTGCACCCGGTGATGCGTTGGGCTGACGACACCACCTTCTGGAGAGCCATGCGGTTGTGGGCGGTGTAGTTGCCGTACCAGGCGGCGATACAGCCCAACAGAATGCTCTCGATGGTGCATCTGTAACAGTTTGTGAGGGTTTTAGGGGCCAAGCTGAATTTCTTCAGCCTCCTGAGGTTGAAGAGGCGCTGTTGCGCCGCCTTCACCACACTGTCTGTGTGGGTGGACCATTTCAGATTGTCAGTGATGTGTACGCCAAGGAACTTGAAGCTTTTCACCTTCACCACTGCGGATGTGGATGGGGGGTGCACCCTCTGATGCCTTCTGAAGTCCACCATCAGCTCCTTCGTTTTGCTGACATTGAGGGAGAGGTTATTTTCCTGACACCACTCCGGCAGGGCCCTCACCTCCTCCCTGTAGGCTGTCTCGTCATTGTTGGG
Source organism: Coregonus clupeaformis (assembly GCF_020615455.1). Classification (NCBI taxonomy): domain Eukaryota; kingdom Metazoa; phylum Chordata; class Actinopteri; order Salmoniformes; family Salmonidae; genus Coregonus; species Coregonus clupeaformis. The sequence goes on from NW_025533463.1 coordinate 855,955, forward strand.
AATCAGGCCTACCACTGTTGTGTCGCCTGCGAACTTGATGATTGAGTTGGAGGCGTGCTTGGCCACGCAGTCATGGGTGAACAGGGAGTACAGGAGGGGGCTGAGCACGCACCCTTGTGGGGCCCCAGTGTTGAGGATCAGCGTAGTGGAGGTGTTGTTTCCTACCTTCACCACCTGGGGGCGGCCCGTCAGGAAGTCCAGGACCCAGTTGCACAGGGCGGGGTTCAGACCCAGGGCCCAGAGCTTAATGATGAGCATGGAGGGTACTATGGTGTTGAATGCTGAGCTATAGTCAATGAACAGCATTCTTACATAGGTATTCCTCTTGTCCAGATGGGATAGGGCAGTGTGTAGTGTGATGGCGATTGCATCGTCTGTGGATCTATTGGGGCGGTAAGCAAATTGAAGTGGGTCTAGGGTAACAGGTAAGGTAGAGGTGATATGATCCTTAACTAGTCTCTCAAAGCACTTCATGATGACAGAGGTGAGTGCTACGGGGCGATAGTCATTTAGTTCAGTTACCTTTGCTTTCTTGGGTACTGGAACAATGGTGGCCATCTTGAAGCATGTGGGGACAGCACACTGGGATAGGGAGAGATTGAATATGTCCGTAAACACACCAGCCAGCTGGTCTGCGCATTTTCTGAGGACGCGGCTAGGGATGATGTCTGGGCCGGCAGCCTTGCGAGGGTTAACACGTTTAAATGTCTTACTCACGTCGGCCATGGAGAATGAGAGCCCACAGTCCTCGGGAGCAGCCCGCGGCGGTGGCACTGTGTTATCCTCAAAGCGGGTGAAGAAGGTGTTTAGCTTGTCTGAGAGCAAGACGTCGGTGTCAGCGACGTGGCTGGTTTTCCCTTTGTAATCCGTGATTGTCTGGAGACCCTGCCACTTACGTCTCTTCAGTCAGTGTAGATTAATGGGAGGAGACAGCTTAAAGAAGGATTTTTAAGCCTTGAGACAATTGAGACATGGATTGTTTATCAAGAATAGTCCACCACCCAAAAGACATCCAGCCAACTTGACACAACTGTGGGAAGCACTGGCGTCAACATTTCCTTGTAGAGTCGATGTCCCGACAAATTGAGGCTGTTCTGAGGGCCAAAGGGGGTGCAACTCAATAATAGGAAGGTGTTCCTAATGTTTGGTAAACTCATTGTATATATATTATAAAAATACTGTGTAAGTCAAAGGGTTGTGAATGTATGGAACAACAGCAGTTAGGTTGCAATATGACCTTGGTACCCTAGTCTGTCACATCCATACGGGCCAGGCAGGAAGACTGTCCATTCATATAGGACCATAGTCTGTCACATCCATACGGGCCAGGCAGGAAGACTGTCCATCCAGACAGGAAGACTGTCCATCCAGACAGGAAGACTGTCCATTCAAATAGGACCCTAGTCTGTCACATCCATACGGGCCAGGCAGGAAGACTGTCCATTCAGATAGTATCCTAGTCTGTCACATCCATACGGGCCAGGCAGGAAGACTGTCCATTCAGATAGTATCCTAGTCTGTCACATCCATACGGGCCAGGCAGGAAGACTGTCCATTCATATAGGACCATAGTCTGTCACATCCATACGGGCCAGGCAGGAAGACTGTCCATTCAGATAGGACCATAGTCTGTCACATCCATACGGGCCAGGCAGGAAGACTGTCCATTCATATAGGACCATAGTCTGTCACATTCATACGGGCCAGACAGGAAGACTGTCCATCCAGACAGGAAGACTGTCCATCCAGGCAGGAAGGCTGAGAAACTGCTGTAACGTTTCAACGTGATAGTAATGTTCAGTAGTAGGCGCATGATGAGACCCAGCTTCCTGTGTATTCCTGAGAAGAGAAGGAAACGTATTAAGAATGCTGTTGTTGCTCAAAAGTAGGAGGTTACATACAGTAGACATGTGCAGTTTACTGTTAGCTGATCATTTGTGTTGAATGGTTCTGTTGATGTTGTTGTTGTTGTTGTTGTGTATGTTTTCAGGAGAGAAGGAGAGGGTGTGCGTGTGTTCTGGGACCGGCTAAGGGAACCCTCGTTCTCGTCTAGATGGAACCCGTTCGCTACAGACTACCCATTCAGCACCTTTACCAATCACCCTGTCAGGAACATAGACCACAGGTTCACTGCTCTCTGTGAGGTGAGTTTTGTGATGTGTACCACCCTACCATCCTACCGCCCTACCATCCTACCACCCTACCACCCTACCATCCTACCACCCTACGCCCTACCACCCTACCATCCTACCACCCTACCATCCTACCATCCTATCATCCTACCATTCTACCATCCTACCATCCTACCAACCTACCATCCTACCACCCGACCATCCTACCACCCTACGCCCTACCACCCGACCATCCTACCACCCTACCATCCTACACCCTACCATCCTACCACCCTACCATCCTACCACCCTACGCCCTACCACCCTACCATCCTACCACCCAACCATCCAACCACCCTACGCCCTACCACCCTACCATCCTACCACCCGACCATCCTACCACCCTACCACCCGACCATCCTACCACCCTACACACGCCCTACCACCATCCTACCATCCTAAGCCTACCACCCTACCTTCCTACCATCCTACCATCCTACCACCCTACGCCCTACCATCCCTACCACCCTAAGCCCTACCACCCTACCACCCTACCACCCTACCAACCGACCACCCTACGCCCTACCACCCTACCATCCTACCACCCTACGCCCTACCACCCTACCATCCTACCACCCTACCACCCTACACCCTACCACCCGACCATCCTACCACCCGACCATCCTACCACCCGACCATCCTACCACCCGACCATCCTACCACCCTACGCCCTACCACCCTACCACCCGACCATCCTACCACCCTACCACCCTACGCCCTACCATCCTACCACCCTACGCCCTACCATCCTACCACCCTAAGCCCTACCACCCTACCACCCGACCATCCTACCACCCTACGCCCTACCATCCTACGCCCTACCATCCTACCACCCTACCATCCTACCACCCTAAATCCTACCATCCTACCACCCTACCACCCTACGCCCTACCACCCTACCATCCTACCACCCTACGCCCTACCACCCTACGCCCTACCACCCTACCACCCGACCACCCTACCACCCGACCACCCTACCATCCTACCACCCTACGCCCTACCACCCGACCATCCTACCACACTACCATCCTACCACCCTACGCCCTACCACCCTACCATCCTACCACCCTAAGCCCTACCACCCTACCATCCTACCACCCTACCACCCTACCATCCTACCTCCCTACCATCCTACCACCCCACGCCCTACCATCCTACCACCCTACCACCCTACACCTACCACCCTACACCCTACCACACTACACTAGGGTAGAGGTAGGTATATATCTGTTGTAGGGTAGATGTACACTACCGTTCAAAAGTTTGGGATCACTTAGAAATGTCCTTGTTTTCTAAAGAAAAGCAAATTTTTTGTCTATTAAAATAACATCAAATTGATCAGAAATACAGTGTAGACATTGTTAATGTTGTAAATGGCTATTGTAGCTGGAAACAGCAGATTTTTAATGGAATATCTACATAGGCGTACAGAGGCCCATTATCAGCAACCATCAGTCCTGTGTTCCAATGGCACGTTGTGTTTGCTAATCCAAGTTTATCATTTTAAAAGGCTAATTGATCATTAGAAAACCCTTTCGCAATTATGTTAGCACAGCTGAAAACTATTGGGCTGATTAAAGAAGCAATAAAACGGGCCTTCTTGAGACTAGTTCAGTATCTGGAGCATCAAACTTTCTTTTGAAACTCGTCAGTCTATTCTTGTTGCGAGAAATTCCCTATTCCCAAGAAACTGAAGATCTCGTACAACGCTGTGTACTACTCCCTTCACAGAACAGCGCAAACTGGCTCTAACCAGAATAGAAAGAGGAGTGGGAGCAAGAGGACAAATACATTAGAGTGTCTAGTTTGAGAAACAGACGCCTCACAGGTCCTTAACTGGCAGCTTCATGAAATAGTACCCGCAAAATATCTCAACATCATTTTTACATTTCAGTAATTTAGCAGATGCTCTTATCCAGAGCGACTTACAGGAGTAATTAGGGTTAAGGACCTTGCTCAAGGGCACAACGACAGATTTTTCACCTAGTCGGCTCGGGGATTAGAACCAGCGACCTTTCGGTTACTGGCACAACGCTCTTAACCACTAAGCTACCTGCCGCCCCAACAGTGAAGAGGTGACTCCGGGATGCTGACCTAGGCAGAGTTGCAAAGAATGGGCCCCTCCAGGCCAACCTCTCTTCCAAGGCCCACCTCTCTTCCAGGGGCCCCTCCAGGCCCATCTCTCTTCCAGGGGCCCCTCTAGGCCCACCTCTCTTCCAGGGGCCCTCCAGGCCAACCTCTCTTCCAAGGCCCTCCTCTCTTCCAAAGGGCCCCTCCAGGCCCACCTGTCTTCCAAGGGCCCCTCCAGACCCACCTCTCTTCCAGGGGCCCCTCCAGGCCCACCTCTCTTCCAAGGGGCCCCTCCAGGCCCACCTCACTTTGAAGGGGCCCCTCCAGGCCCACCTCTCATCCAAGGGCCCCTCCAGGCCCACCTCTCATCCAAGGGCCCCTCCAGGCCCACTTATCTTCCAGGGGCCCCTCCAGGCCCACCTCTCTTTGAAGGGGCCCCTCCAGGCCCACCTCTCTTCCAGGGGCCCCTCCAGGCCCACCTCTCGTTGAACCTGGCTGGACCCCTGGCCCATAGTTCAGTCACAGGCTGCATCCCAAATGGCAACCTGCTCCCTATTTAGTGCACTACTTTAGACCAGCACTATAAAGAGAAAAGGGTGCCATTTGGGCTGTGGCCACAGTGCAGGTGAGGAATCTGATGTAGGTGTCCTCCCAGATCATGTAACCAGTCATTAGGGTTGTCTAATCTAACGTGGCCTGGGTCCCTCCTTCTCTCCCTCCCTCCTTCCTCCAGACATGGTAGAGTCTTCCCTCCTTCTCTCCCTCCCTCCCTTTCTCAAACGACAACACACACCCTAATGTATGCCGGCCTCTCTCCCTCATCTCTTCCTCCCTCTCTCCCTCCCTCTTCCTCTCTCTCTCTCCCTCCCTCTTCCTCTCTCTCTCTCCCTCCTCTCTCCCTCCTCTCTCTTCCTCTTCCTCTCTCTCCCTCTCTTCCTCTCTCTCTCCCTATCTTCCTCTCTCTCTCCCTCCCTCCCTCTCTTCCTCTCTCCCTCTCTTCATCTCCCTCTCCATCCTATCTCTCCTCTCTCCCTCATCCCTCTCTCTACTCTCTTCCTCCCTCTCTCCCTCTCTCTCCCTCCCTCTCTCCCTCCCTCTCTCCCTCCCTCTTCCTCTCTCTCTCCCTCCTCTCTCCCTCCCTCCCTCCCTCCCTCTTCCTCTCTCTCTCCCTCTCTCTTCCTCCCTCTCTCTTCTCTCTCTCTCTTCCTCCCTCTCTCACTCCCACTCTTCCGCTATCTCTCGCTCCTTCCCTTTCTCAGATCCAGTGCTTCCGTGAGCAGCTGACGGAGGCAGCCCAGAAGGCCCACCTAAAGAATCCTGTCCCTGGGAAGGCCAACGGGGTCCTGGTGCTGAACCAGCCCCTGCTCATCGATGCCTACGTGGGTCTCATGTCCTTTATTGGCAACCAGAACAAACTGGGGTACTGCCTGGCACGGGGAAACATTGGGTTTTAAACTAGGATTTGGCTATGTGCTTTTGAACGTACATTACTACTTGATTACTTAATCATAGTTTACAGTTGTGGCCGAGTTAAAGATTTGCAGTAATATTGTATATTTTTTGTATACATCGGGTTTTAAACATTTTTAAATGTACATTTGTACTTGATTAGTTTCTGTTTTTGAATGCTTTGTTCACATTTTTTTTGTCCTAATTACAGATTTGAAGTAGTATTGTGTATTTTCTATTTAATAGTTCACAACCTGGAAGGAATAGTTTTTACCCTAATTTCAAATGTGGTTTAGAGGTTATTTGTTGGTTTGTTTTCTAACTTTCCATGTTCAACTACCGTCAGTCTGAAATTGAAACGTATGTAGTTCTCCATCATTTGGATTACCCTAAGCGCTAAGGAATAGTCTACTGTAATTTCATACACAATTACCATGCCAAATTGTTCCTGCCATCACAGAGTTAATAAAGTTTTCACATTACCATCCGTGACTCTCACGTACAGCTCTGATTTACCATTCTCTAACTGAATTACTTAACTTGGTGTACAAACAGACAGAAACATCCACATTTCACCAGGTCCTTTCACTGGATGATTGATCCCGTTCTTCCATGAGCTTTACCTCTATAATCATTCACCAGTCTTTTCAACGGGAGCTTCTCCCTCTACGGTCATTGGCTGTGTCCCAAATGGGCACCTATTCCCTATGTAGTGCACTACTTTTCACCAATGCCAAGCTGGTGTGAGTGAGTGAGTGAGTGAGTGAGTGAGTGAGTGAGTGAGTGAGTGAGTGAGTGAGTGAGTGAGTGAGAGAGAGAGAGACTATATGTACACAAGGTAGGCCCCCCCAGCTACATTCAGCCGGTGGCTGATTTTTCCTTGAGTGGACGGTCGGGGGGCCTGAATAAATTATTTCTACACTGCAATAATCCCAAACAGATATAGTATTTCCAAAAAACAGAATCATTTCAAACCTTCATAACATTGGGATGCGATGACATATGCCTATCTATTTATGAGTGGAATTCTTGGAAACAGATTTCCTAAATAAAAGAAATCCTGGTGAATTTAGTATTTTATGTCCACTGCATTCCACAGTAAGAACATCATACCAAAGGTCAAGCATGGTAGTGGTTATGTGATGGTTTGGGGATGCTTTGCTGCCTCAGGACCTGGACGACTTGCCTTAATAGAAGGAACCATGAATTCTGCTCTGTATCAGAGAATTCTACAGGAGAATGTCAGACCATCCGTCTGTGAGCTGAAGCTGAAGCGCAGCTGGGTCATGCAGCAAGACAATTATCCAAAACACACAATCAAATCTACATGAAAATTGCTAAAAAGCAACAAATTTGTAGTTTTGGAATGGCCTAGTCAAAATCCAGACCTAATCCCAATTGAGATGTTGTGGCAGGACTTGAATCGAGCAGTTAATGCTTGAAAACCCACACGTCACTGAGTTAAAGCAGTTCTGCATGGAAGAGTGGGCTAAAATTCCTCCACAGCGACAAGAAAGACTGATCAACAACTACAGGAAGCATTTGGTTGGAGTCATTGCAGCTAAAGGTGGCACAACCAGTTATTGAGTGTAAGGGGGCAATTACTTTTTCACACAGGGGAATAGGGTGTTGCATAACTTTGTTTATGAAATAAATATGTAATTGTTGTGTTATTTGGTCACTTATGTTCCCTTTATCTAATATTAGGTTTTGGTTGAAGATCTGATAACATTCAGTATCACAAATATGCAAAAGTAGAGAAAATTAGAAAGGGGGCAAATACTTTTTCATAGCACTGTATATATCTAGGAATTAAGTGACAGAAACGATCCTAATCATACTGTACATTATATCTCCAATGGGACCACTCTCCACAGTGTGTGTTTGTGTGCGGCCTGGGTGAGACCATATGTACAACAACATAGCTCTGGTCTCACTGATGTTATGTACAACAACATAGCTCTGGTCTCGCTGATGTTATGTACAACAACATAGCTCTGGTCTCACTGATGTCATGTACAACAACATAGCTCTGGTCTCACTGATGTTATGTACAACAACATAGCTCTGGTCTCGCTGATGTTATGTACAACAACATAGCTCTGGTCTCACTGATGTTATGTACAACAACATAGCTCTGGTCTCACTGATGTTATGTACAACAACATAGCTCTGGTCTCACTGATGTTATGTACAACAACATAGCTCTGGTCTCACTGATGTTATGTACAACAACATAGCTCTGGTCTCACTGATGTTATGTACGACAACATAGCTCTGGTCTCACTGATGTTATGTACGACAACATAGCTCTGGTCTCACTGATGTAATGTACTGACAACATAGCTCTGGTCTCACTGATGTTATGTACAACAACATAGCTCTGGTCTCACTGATGTTATGTACAACAACATAGCTCTGGTCTCACTGATGTCATGTACGCACAACATAGCTCTGGTCTCACTGATGTTATGTACAACAACATAGCTCTGGTCTCACTGATGTCATGTACGACAACATAGCTCTGGTCTCACTGATGTTATGTACAACAACATAGCTCTGGTCTCACTGATGTCATGTACGACAACATAGCTTTGGTCTCACTGATGTTATGTACAACAACATAGCTCTGGTCTCACTGATGTTATGTACAACAACATAGCTCTGGTCTCACTGATGTCATGTACGACAACATAGCTCTGGTCTCACTGATGTTATGTACAACAACATAGCTCTGGTCTCACTGATGTTATGTACAACAACATAGCTCTGGTCTCACTGATGTCATGTACAACAACATAGCTCTGGTCTCACTGATGTTATGTACAACAACATAGCTCTGGTCTCACTGATGTTATGTACAACAACATAGCTCTGGTCTCACTGATGTTATGTACGACAACATAGCTCTGGTCTCACTGATGTTATGTACAACAACATAGCTCTGGTCTCACTGATGTTATGTACAACAACATAGCTCTGGTCTCACTGATGTTATGTACAACAACATAGCTCTGGTCTCACTGATGTTATGTGCAACAACATAGCTCTGGTCTCACTGATGTTATGTACGACAACATAGCTCTGGTCTCACTGATGTTATGTACAACAACATAGCTCTGGTCTCACTGATGTTATGTACAACAACATAGCTCTGGTCTCGCTGATGTTATGTATAACAACATAGCTCTGGTCTCGCTGGTGTTATATTCTCACTCAAATGTGTTAAGCCTCCTGATGGTCAGACAAATAACACAATGGCTGTGTCAGCCTGGCAGTCACTTTATACCCACTTCTTTACTGGGAAGAATAACAACCATATTATTATTATTATTATTATTATTATTACATGCCTG
>NW_025533463.1:867500-922500 GCF_020615455.1 Coregonus clupeaformis
AAAGTAAAGTGATTTAGCATGGTGTTGTAGAACGTCTGCATGGGCGATGTGCAGAGCAGAGAGATGAATCACCTGAGAGGCGTTCTAATCAGCGTTCCATTCTGGGAAGGTAAACCAGAGCCTCGGGGAGAGAATATGGGCTGAACTTCACTCCAGTTCTACTTACTAAAATAACATCGAACTGATCAACTGGCAGCTTGTTTCTCCTAGTCCTGACACTAGTCAGAGATTGATTAGCCCATCCAACTACCTCATCCCCATATTGTTATTTATTTTGCTCATTTGCACCCCAGTATCTCTATTTGCACATCATCTTTTGCACATCTATCATTCCAGTGTTAATACTAAATTGTAACTATTTTGCACTATGGCCTATTTATTGCCTTACCTCCATAACTTACTACATTTGCACACACTGTATATATATTTTCTGTTGTATTTTTGACTTTATGTTTTGTTTTACCCCATATGTAACTCTGTGTTGTTGTTGTTTTTATCGCACTGCTTTGCTTTATCTTGGCCAGGTCGCAGTTGTAAATGAGAACTTGTTCTCAACTGGCTTACCTGGTTAAATAAAGGTGCACACGGCACACAGCAGACGGAAAATTACATTTGTGGACGAAGCCATAGGGAGTAAGGCCGGGATTCAATCCGAACGCGCTTGGTCAGCTATGCACCTTTTAAAGGCAAGGTTCCCGCGTTTTCGGCTCAATCGAAAATTACCTTTAAATGGTGCATAGCCGACAGAGTGCAATCGGATCGAGTCCTGGCCTAATTGTACAAAGTGTTGTTTAAGGCAGCGCATCTGTGAATATGACTCTACTGAGAATCAGTGGCCCGATACTCAAATGACCTCTTTTCTCTGTTGTAGAGTTTCATTCTGAATTTATGTGCATCTGAAACACCCATTCAGTACGGTAGAGCCCAAGTACTTCCACACCTTTTGTTTTGTAAATGAGGAAACCACAAATCTGAGAAGAGGAACAGCGAAGTGAGGAGGATCATTCTCACTGTGGTCCTCTGTAGCTCAATTGGTAGAGCGTGGCGCTTCTAACGCCGGGGTAGTGGGTTCGATCCCCGCGACCACCCATACGTAAAAATGTATGCGCACATGACTGTAAGTCGCTTTGGATAAAAGCGTCTGCTAAATGGGATATTATTATTCTCCCTCCGTAGTCAGCCTCATCATGTCGGCTGGGCTGTTAGTCCCGCTGTTAATATCCCAGCTACTTCCTTGTTATTGGACTGTGGTTACGTCCCAAATGGCACCCTATTCAGGCCCATAGGGAATAGGGTGCCCCTTTGGGACGCACACCTTGTCAGTCCCAAGTAGTTGGATGGTTGGACTGACCTGAAACAAGATTCCTGAAGTGGAATGTGATTGGCTGTGTAAGTGATGGGGCTTAAAGAAGCTCTCCAGAAATGCCCATGAGACCCCGGCTGACCCCTCCAGCCTGCGTCCCAAACAACATTTTATTTGTCACGTGCTTTGTAAACAACAGGTGTAGACTAACAGTGAAATGCTTACTTACGGACTTACTTAAGAGTAAATGCTTACTCACCCTATGGGCCCTGGTCAAAAGTAGTGCACTATATAGTGAATAGGGTGCCATTTGGGATGCTTTACACCCTGAGCTGGACTGCCTGGGATCAGTGGGATGCTCGGGGCGTCAGGGTAACATTAGACTGGGATCAGTGGGATGCTCGGGGCGTCAGAGTAACATTAGAGGCATTCTGGGAGACACTAGATCCTGCTCTGCTCTCCCTCCCTGGAACACCTAGTCAGAGCTCCAAGCTTCTAGACCAGGGAGGGGAAACTGGCGGAAACTTCCACAAACAAAAACAAACAATCATCTGGTGAGGGAATTCAGTCGGCGTCTCAACTTCCTGTTGAGAGTTAGAATAGTAGAATATCAAGGTGGAATTTCTAAATGTGGTTGTGCATCATCAGTTATTCTCTTGTTATGTCAGTCACTGACAGTCACTCAATTAGCCATGCCAGCTAACATTTTGTAGATTGGTAAGCTAGTCTAGCCGCCAGCTATTTAAATTTGTAGTAATCATGGCTGAATTACCGACCGGCGGGCCCCAATTGATTTTGTTATTAAAAACTGCAAACATTTCTCTCCACCCTATGGCAAAATGAGTAGAATTGCATGACATTTTTTATAAAATTGCAACATTTGCTCTACGCCCCATTTTCAGGGTCATGGAATCTACAGCCTCCATGTTAATTTCTCTGCAGTCGGTCTCCATGCGTGGCCTATTTGTTCGGTAAACATGCTGCACCTGTCCATGGAATGAATGCTGGTTGCCAACCAACAATGGAATGCTGGTTGCCAACCAACAATGGAATGCTGGTTGCCAACCAACAATGGAATGCTGGTTGCTAACCAACAAGACTAAATGCTGTGACCATCTCCCTGGCCTCTCTCTCTCTTTTTTCCATGTGTGTTTGTGAGTGCAAGTTTAAGTGGTTTCGGTGTGTGTGTGCATGCATTCATAACAACGTGTTCATAGGGATGTGTGTGGGCCAGAAGATATACAAGATATCTGTCTAGCTGGCTCTCAGGCTAGGGTGATAGAGATTCTCCCCTCCCATCCTCTCCAGGCAGCTGTCAGTGTTGTGTCTGGAGCAGCATGTTGATCTGAACTTGATCTGAGGGAAACGCTTGAGTTGCATCCCAAATGGGACCCTATTCCCTATAAACTGTATATAGTGCCATACTTTTGGTCGAAATCGCACGATGAAAGGATAAGGTCTAGCAACCTGCCGGTTCCAAGTGGAACAATAATAATATCCCATTTAGCAGACGCTTTTATCCGAAGCGACTTACAGTCATGTGCGCATACATTTTTACGTATGGGTGGTCCCGGTGATCGAACCCACTACCCTGGCGTTACAAGCGCCATGCTCTACCAATTGAGCTGCAGAGGACCACATGTACTTTATTTTTCTGATAGACATAACACCATTCTCCATGCGCTGTAATTTACTAATTGATAAGTGGATGAGCTAGTGATAAGAGCTATTGATAAGAGCTGGGTAAATGAGTAAGGCATTTGGATAAGGGGATTGTAAATATAAATGACAATTGTTTTACCTTCTGATCGCTGGAGACAAATGTGAAACCAGTCATATGGCAGCAAACTGAAGAATCAACATGTCACCTTTTCCACAGTGAAGTTTATGAAATGCTGGCCTTATAACTTGGGATGAAATGTGGAGACCCAAGCAATAGGCTTCTGTAGCCATGCACAAATGACAGTAGCGCGCCAAACCTACCGAGTTGATTTATGATTTCTAGAACGTTTTAATTATATGCCCAGACATTTCACTGTATTTGTTTAACCATTTGTATCATGTTAAATATTAGCCACTATCGGAAGCCACCATCAGTTATACTCACATGCATTTATAACGGTCACTGACTTTAGCGTTAGTTTCCTTACGTTGCATTATTATTACATAATTAGTTTACATTTCTTTCTTATTTTACGTTCGTGTGATTGTTCCTGAGGATCGCTAGCAATAGTGGATCATATTAGGCTAACGTATTACAAGTTGTGCAATAATTTGGGACATGTAGCCTATTTGAATCATTATGGAACACAGACCATACGTAGAAGTTTTAACCTGGAGCCTGGCGCCCGGTTCAAGATGACTGGACCGTTGTCATCACAGTTCCATGATTAGTGAGGATTGTTAGGGTAGATTTATAGGACAACTTCTCAACCGCTATTGTACACTTTTCTCACCCTTCCAATATTTCATGGATTGAACAATTGAATATGGCAACTTTCAGGATGAATCAAACCACTGTATATTTGATTCACCAATATATTTCATTTTAGCAGACTGTCAAAGCTGGCGTAGGGGTGGTGTGGAAATCAGATGCAGGATGCCGAAGTAGTCCAAAATACTTTAATAAAGTCCACAGAATGAACGGCTACAAACAGAGCCGGAGGCACAAGAAAAATAACGCACTCAGCGTAATAAACAACACACGCACAATAGTGCGGACTCTCTACAGAAATAGAGCACAAACTTGACATGGAAACACCTGCTGACAATGAACAACTACACACAACCACAAGACAGAAACAACGAGAACTTAAAGGACACATAATCAAGACAAAATGAGAAACAGGTGTACCAAAACAGACCAAACCAAACAAACACAGAAACAACGAACGGTGGCAGCTAGTACTCCGGGGACGACGACCGCCGAAGCCTGCCCGAACAAGGAGAAGGAGCAGCCTCGGCAGAAACCGTGACACAGACGCCCTTATTACAGGAGAAATTAGGGTTAAATTACTTGCTCAAGAGTTTTCACCTAGCCAGCTTGGGGATTCAAACCAGCGACGTTTTGGTTACTGGCCCAACACGCTTAACCGCTAGGCTACCTGCCGCCCAAACCATTTTTTTTAAAAATATTCATAAATACTTTCCTAACCCTAAATAATATACAAGATCAGGGTATTTTTTTAAATCTACCAACTGGAGCTGAAAAGGAGCTGAATATGTAAGTATTTAGGCATACATGGCTTTCTGTCATTGGGGAAGGGAGGCCTAGTCAGTTGCACATCTGAATGCATTCAACTGAAATGTGTATTCTGCATTTAACCCAACCCCTCTGAATCGACATCCACAGCGCCCAGGGAGCAGTTGTTGTTGGGGATTAACGGCCTTGCTCAAGGGCAGAATGGCAGATTTATTCACCTTGCCAGCTCGGGGAGTTGAACCATCCACTTTTCAGTTACTGGCCCAACGCTCTTAACCGCTAGGGTACCTGCCGCCCCCAGGAGTAAGCAGAACTTCTAGAGCTGCCGGCTCCTTGAAATAGAACCGTTCTCTCCATATATTCTAGTCAGTCTGTCGATAAAATTCAAACTAAAGGTACACCAAATGTAAAGGTGTGATATAGACGTGGCGCTGCTAGGGGGGAGGGGTGTGTCTCTTTGTTAACAGCAGGTGGCTAAATGCCTTCTATACTCGTTTCGAGGCAAGCAACAATGAACCATGCATGAAGGCACCAGCTGTTCCGGATGACTGTATGAGTAAAAAACCTTTAAACAGGTCAACATTCACAAGGCCGCAGGGCCAGATGGATTACCGGGACGTGTACTCAGAGCATGTAATAAAACCTTTAAACAGGTCAACATTCACAAGGCCGCAGGGCCAGATGGATTACCGGGACGTGTACTCAGAGCATGTAATAAAATCTTTAAACAGGTCAACATTCACAAGGCCGCAGGGCCAGATGGATTACCAGGATGCGTACTCAGAGCATGCAGTGACCAGCTGGCAAGTGTTTTCAGTGACATTTTCAACCTCTCCCTGACCCTGTCTGTAATACCTACATGTTCCAAGCAGACCACCATAGTCCCCGTGCCCAAGAACGCCAAGGTAACCTGTCTAAATGATTATCATTCCCGTAGCACACACATCTGTAGCCATAACATTTCTTTTAAAGACTGGTCATGGTTACCAACCCTATTATCCCAGACACCCTGGACCCACTCCAATTCACATACCGCCCCAACAGATCCACAGATGACGCAATCTCTATTGCACTCCACACTGCCCTTTCCCACCTGGACAAAAGGAACACCTATGTGAGAATACTGTTCATTGACTACAGCTCAGCGTTCAACACCGTAGTGCCCACCAAGCTTATCACTAACTCAGGACCCTGGGATTGAACACCTCCCTCTGCAACTGGATCCTGGACTTCCTGACGGGCCGCCCCCAGGTGGTGAGGGTAGGCAACAACACATCTGCCACGCTGAACTTTAACATGGGGGCCCCTCAGGGGTGCGTGCTCAGACTGCGTGGCCAAGCACGACTCCAACACCATTGTTAAGTTTGCTGACAACACGACAGTGGTACGCCTGATCACCAACGGCGATGAGACAGCCTATAGGGAGGAGGTCAGTGACCTGTCAGTGTGGAGCCATGACAAAAACCTTTCCCTCACACACACCAACACGTGAAGAAGGCACGACAATGTCCTCTTCCGCCTCAGGAGGCAAGCGGCAAGCGGTACCGATGCACCAAGTCTGGAACCAACAGCACCCTGAACAGCTTCTACTCCCAAGCCATAAGACTGCTAAATAGTTAACCAAATAGCTACCCGGACTATCTGCATTGACCACCCTTTGCACAAATTGTTTTGACTCATCACATACGCTGCTGCTATTGCGGCTTATTATCTATTTCGGCTTATTATCTATTGCTGCTTATTATCTATTGCTGCTTATTATCTATTGCTGCTTATTATCTAATGCTGCTTGTTATCTATTGCTGCTTGTTATCTATTGCTGCTTATTATCTATTGCTGCTTATTATCTATCCTGTTGTCTAGTCACTTTAGCCCATATGTACATAATTACCATAAGAATCTGAGGGAGGATTTTCAGCAGTTAAATTACATTTATTCAGTGCGCACAAGAGAACCACACCTGCAAAGCCCGCACCTATATTAGTTAAGTCTGAACACCAACTACTGAGAAGTGCATAGGAAAGGTGTGAGTAGGGAAGGTGTGCGTAGGAAAGGTGTGCTTTTCCTAAGTCTGAATCATGCCCTATGTGAGGAATAAGGTGCCATTAGGGACATGGCCAAGGAGAACCATCAACCTCTCCAGTCCTCTCCAACCTCTCCAACCTCTACAGTCCTCTCCAGTCCTCTCCAACCTCTCCAACCTCTCCAGTCCTCTCCAACCTCTCCAACCTCTACAGTCCTCTACACTCCTCTCCAACCTCTCCAACCTCTACAGTCCTCTCCAGTGCTCTCCAACCTCTCCAACCTCTACAGTCCTCTCCAGTCCTCTCCAACCTCTCCAACCTCTACAGTCCTCTTCAGTCCTCACCAGTCCTCTCCAACCTCTACAGTCCTCTACAGTCCTCTCCAACCTCTCCAGTCCTCTCCAGTCCTCTCCAACCTCTCCAACCTCTACAGTCCTCAACACTCCTCTCCAACCTCTCCAGTCCTCTCCAACCTCTCCAACCTCTCCAACCTCTGCATTCCTCTCCAGCCTCTCCAACCTCTACAGTCCTCTCCAGTCCTCTCCAACCTCTACAGTCCTCTCCAACCTCTCCAACCTCTACAGTCCTCTCCAGTCCTCACCAGTCATCTCCAACCTCTCCAGTCCTCTCCAACCTCTACAGTCCTTTCCAATCTCTCCAGTCCTCTCCAACCTCTCCAACCTCTACAGTCCTCTCTAACCTCTCCAACCTCTCCAACCTCTCCAAACTCTACAAGCCTCTCCAACTTCTCCAACCTTTACAGTCTTCTCCATCCTCTCCAACCTCTACAGTCCTCTCCAACCTCTACAGTCCTCTCCAACCTCTCCAGTCCTCTCCAACCTCTCCAACCTCTCCAGTCCTCTCCAACCTCTCCAACCTCTCCAGTCCTCTCCAACCTCTCCAACCTCTCCAGTCCTCTCCAACCTCTCCAACCTCTCCAGTGCTCTCCAACCTCTCCAACCTCTACAGTCCTCTCCAGTCCTCTCCAGCCTCTCCAACCTCTACAGTCCTCTCCAGTCCTCACCAGTCCTCTCCAACCTCTACAGTCCTCTCCAGTGCTCTCCAACCTCTCCAACCTCTACAGTCCTCTCCAGTCCTCTCCAACCTCTCCAACCTCTACAGTCCTCAACACTCCTCTCCAACCTCTCCAGTCCTCTCCAACCTCTCCAACCTCTCCAACCTCTGCATTCCTCTCCAACCTCTCCAACCTCTACAGTCCTCTCCAGTCCTCTCCAACCTCTACAGTCCTCTCCAACCTCTCCAACCTCTACAGTCCTCTCCAGTCCTCACCAGTCCTCTCCAACCTCTCCAGTCCTCTCCAACCTCTACAGTCCTTTCCAACCTCTCCAGTCCTCTCCAACCTCTCCAACCTCTACAGTCCTCTCTAACCTCTCCAACCTCTCCAACCTCTCCAAACTCTACAATCCTCTCCAACTTCTCCAACCTTTACAGTCTTCTCCATCCTCTCCAACCTCTACAGTCCTCTCCAACCTCTACAGTCCTCTCCAACCTCTCCAGTCCTCTCCAACCTCTCCAACCTCTCCAGTCCTCTCCAACCTCTCCAACCTCTCCAGTCCTCTCCAACCTCTCCAACCTCTCCAGTCCTCTCCAACCTCTCCAACCTCAACAGTCCTCTCCAACCTCTCCAACCTCTCCAACCTCTCCAGTCCTCTCCAACCTCTCCAACCTCTCCAGTCCTCTCCAACCTCTCCAACCTCTCCAGTCCTCTCCAACCTCTCCAACCTCAACAGTCCTCTCCAACCTCTCCAACCTCTCCATCCTCTGCATTCCTCTCCAACCTCTCCAACCTCTACAGTCCTCTCCAACCTCTCCAACCTCTCCAGTCCTCTCCAACCTCTCCAACCTCTACAGTCCTCTCCAGCCTCTCCAACCTCTCCAGTCCTCTCCAACCTATCCAACCTCTCCAGTCCTCTCCAACCTCCAACCTCTCCAGTCCTCTCCAACCTCTAAAACCTCCTCCAGTCCTCTCCAATCTCTCAAACTTCTCCAGTCCTCTCCAACCTGTAAAACTTCTCCAGTCCTCTCCAATCTCTAAAACCTCCTCCAGTCCTCTCCAACTTATCCAACCTCTCCAGTCCTCTACAACCTCTAAAACCACTCCATTCCTCTCCAACCTCTCCAGTCCTCTCCAACCTCTCCAACCTTTCCAGTCCTCTCCAACCTTTCCAGTCATCTCCAACCTCTCCAACCTTTCCAGTCCTCTCCAACCTCTCCAACCTCTCCAGGCATCTCCAACCTCTAAAACATTTCCAATCCTCCAGATATGTAGAATGTTAGAGAGCTAGAGAACACACCCTATTCCTCTACATCATGGAAAACAATAGCTCTGAGGAATATGTTAGAAATGTCTGACTTGTCTATTTGGATGTACTGTGAACTAGTCACTGGTGCTATGAGCTGTTATTTACAACCAAGATAAACGTTCTACCCAGACTTGAATTCTAACTCCACATGAATCTAATGGGAGAGGCTGCAGGGGAAATCCAGACTTTTGAAATATAGTGGAATGGATGACATTGTAGTACAGTAGCAGTTGGTATAACTGTTTTTGTTTATAACCTCTGTTTATAACCTCTGTTTATAACCTATGTTAATAACCTCTGTTTATAACCTCATGTTTATAACCTATGTTTATAACCTCTTATTATAACCTAATGTTTATAACCTATGTTTATAACCTATGTTTATAACCTGATGTTTATAACCTATGTTTATAACCTCTGTTTATAACCTCATGTTCATGGTGACAGAAATCAAAGTGTTAACAATTAATCAATTATATATCGGTATGTTTTTATTGATTGATCTAGGTTCTGATCAATGTTCCAGATGACTAATTGTCATTCATGCATGTGCACGGAGAAGCTTGATAAGCAATCCTATTGACAATCTGCTATAATCATTCAATCAAAGGAGTGTTGTCTCGCATAGCAGCGCTTGACATTTAAAGGTGATTTCAAAAAAATTAGGTAATTTCCACTTTTAGGTAATTTCCTGAATTGATCAGGAACCATAACAGGGCAAATTGTCTGTAGTGCGACAATGTAGCACCTCTGATTGAATCCAAGCTTTAGTAAGTTATGGTTAATGCAGATGCAGTATAACTTGGTTGGTTAATCCTACAGTTTCTCGTGAAGGTTTAAAAACGTAATAAAAACTTTGGTCCAGGGACCTCCAGTGTTTAGTTCTCCTGAGCCCTGTGTGTTGACAGGGATCAACTCTATCAATACTCCCTTTGTGATTGAACTTCTGGCTGAACCACAGGGAAAGGGCTGAGTAAACAGTGAAATAGAATAGCTTCTAACACACACACACACACACACGCAGAGAGACACACACGCACACACACAGACACACACACACACACACACACAGACACACACACACACGCACATGCACACACACAGACACACACACACACGCATACAAAACACACACACACGGGACGAAGATGCTGTCAATGGGGCACTATGTCACCACTCACTAATTTGCCCTGTGGTCCTTTTGCAAATTGTTTTCAAGACCTTGGGCTCTATTTTCAGCTGGTATTAAGGCGACGCTAGCGGCAATTTCTACTTGTAAAAGCCAGCGCTCTGCTATTTTCCAATCCTGGCACCAGGGTTGGTCATTTACCTGTCTTACATCAGTTCGCTTGCGCTGATGTGGGTGGGGTGGAAATATTTTTGAAGTGTGTATTTGAAACGGTGCGTCAATGTGCCAATGTCAAGCAGCACTACTGTTGAAGCTTGTCTTAGCGGTCCTCTGTAGCTCAATTGGAAGAGCACGGCGATTGTAACGCCAGTGTAGTGGGTTCGATTCCCGGCACCACCCATACGTAAAAATCTATGCGCACATGGCTGTAAGTCGCTTTGGATAAAAGCGTCTGCTAAATGGCTTATTATTATTTAGCGTTAACGCAATTGCTGATTTTGCCAGCGGAGGCACAACAGCCCTAATATCACGAGCAGTAAAACTGTCTTGCTTTTTCTTCATATTTGGACAATATTTCTGTCCATGCAGCTTCTGTGAAAAGTTTGGACTCATTAGGTCTGTGTGCGATGCCCAGTTGAATGAAAGGTGTCAGTGACTGTAAGAAGTCTGTATAGGATCATCAGGTCATTACAACAGATAGATAGAACACATTGTTTTACCTTTATCATTTTGTAAAAAAAAAAAAAAATTGCATCTTGTTAGACCTAACTGTCAAATGGATGCGAATTTTTGATCGTTGTCCTTAGCGCTGAATCCACTTGTAGCCTGTTTGTTTACCTTTAAGGTGGCAAAGTCACCAACAGGACATATCAACGTCGATGGTAGACTAATATTATTATAACATTTGGGCAATGTCCAATTGTCCATGGCTCGAACATGCAGGGGATTTTCTAAATGTGTAGATGAATATTTTATTTCCATTTTGAAGCCAATAAAGAAAATGGCAACACTTTATTTTAAGGGCCCGTAATAAAACCATTTATACGGCATTCAGAAAGCCTGCGTTCAACATTTATTAATCAATACTAATCATTAATAAAGTATTTTTGCAGTCCCTAATCTAAAGTGAGTGATAATTATACTTTATAAATATTTTATAAATGTTTTTTGAGTGACCAGTGTAATTTCTCACAAAAAGATGGTCATGCCATCCAGGCTCTGTCGTAGCCGGCCGCGACCGGGAGACCCATTGGGCGGCGCACAATTGGCCCAGCGTCGTCCAGGGTATGGGAGGGAATGGCCGGCAGGGATGTAGCTCAGTTGGTAGAGCATGGCGTTTGCAACGCCAGGGTTGTGGGTTCGATTCCCACGGGGGGGCCAGTATGAAAATAAAAATAATAATGTATGCACTCACTAACTGTAAGTCGCTCTGGATAAGAGCGTCTGCTAAAATGTAAAAATGTAGACTGAACATCTGACCTGATGTCCAACTTAATCCTATTTTGCATGCAGTTTACTGTGAATCTTTTGAAAACAAATTACTTCCTCCATCAATGAACTAAGCATGCATCTCATTACTGTTAAAACCCAATAAAGACCTATCCTAATGGTTGGAGACAATTATTCAACAGATAATATAATTGGACCAAACTGGATTTATAGGTTACAGCCTTATTCTAAAATGGATTACAATTTTTTTTAAATCCTCATAAATGTACACACAATACCCCATAATGACAAAGCGAAAACAGGTTTTTAGAAATGTTTGCAAATGTATTAAAAATAAAAAACAGAAATACCTTATTTACATAAGTATTCAGACCCTTTGCTATGAGACTCGAAATTGAGCTCAGGTGCATCCTGTTTCCATTGATCATCCTTGAGATGTTTCTACAACTTGATTGGAGTCCACCTGTGGTAAATTCAATTGATTGAACATGATTTGGAAAGAAACACATCTGTCTATATAAGGTCCCACAGTTGACAGTGCATGTCAGAGCAAAAACCAAGCCATGAGGTTGGAGGAATTGTAGGTAGAGCTCTGAGAAATGATTGTGTCGAGGCACAGATCTGGGGAAGGGTACCAAAACATTTCTGCAGCATTGAAGGTCCCCAAGAACACATTGGCTTAATCATTCTTTAAATGGAAGAAGTTTGGAACCACCAAGTGCTTCAACAAAGTACTGAGTGAAGGGTCTGAATACTTATATAAATGTGATATTTCCGTTTTTTTTAATACAAATTTGAATTTTTTTAACACCTAACAAACACTTTGTCCTTTTAACATCGGCCCTGTTGTTACCACCATAATGCCTTGCAATACACCTTGGAAGAAAACACTTCAATTTGCTCAACTAGCCATTGGCTCTTATCCAGAGCGACTATGCTATGCAATTGTCTGAGAAAACAGAGTTTTGATGGCCTCTATTAAAAAGAGGATGATCCCATCGGCTAGGCCTACTATATATATATATTTTTTTGTTGTTGTTGTCATTTAGCAGACGCTCTTATCCAGAGCAATTAGGATTAAGTGCCTTGCTCAAGGGCACATCGACAGATTTTTTCACCTAGTCGGCTCGGTGGGATTAGAACCAGCGACCTTTCGGGTACAGGCACAACACTCTTAACCACTAAGCTACCTGCCGCACCCTTTCACATTTAGGTCATCAGAAGCTCTTATCCAGAGTTTAGTTGTGCAGCTAAACTAACTAGTGCGCCCTGCGGTCATGTAACAGGCATTTACATATTTGTTTATTGTTACATTCCTGTGGGGTTTTGAGTCGTATCCATGTGTCTGTTGGAAGTGCTCAGAGTGTGCTTCAAGTTGATAAATGAGAATAGCAATAAAAGTGTTCTTTGTAGTCATAACAGAGTAGAACCAACTGATCAAGCTGTAATTGGCCAGTTGTGAAAGAGAAGGAAGGCTTCTAGGGCAGTGGACCAAATGGCACCCTATTCCCTATATAGTAAGCTACTGTTGACCAGAGCCCCTATGGGCCTCTATAAAGTAGTGCACTTTAAAGGGAATTGGGGTGTCATTTGGGAGGCCTCTAGGAAAACATGCAGGTGAGATAAGGATCTAGGATGTACCTCGTGGTAGATGAACGTCAGTCTGCTGGCTAATACGTCCTCTCCTTTTCTCAGGAAGACACATTCACTTAACCCCTATACACACAACTGAGAGTTCTGGACCCTTTGTTATTTGGGGTGATTATGGGAGGCTCCTATTTGGCTATTTAGAAGTTTGACATGGGCAATCGTAATTCTGGAGTTTACAATATGGGCTTAAACTAGAAGCAAAACGTTTGTAAGGTGCTGAGTAATGTATATTTTATGCCCATTGTCCATCTGCATTTAGTGAAAAAATGCGTTTAGCTTTAAATGTGTTTTTGGGGATCACAGTAAAATAATTAAAACGATGTTGGATCTATTTTATGAATCTATGTTGCTGGGCAGTCATTCACCGTGCTACTCTTTTTACGATCCCCCATTAGTGGGCTGGCGAAAACAGAGAGAAGGCGAGATGGAAAGAGAGAGAGAGAGAGAGAGAGAGAGAGAGGCCAATACCCGCTAATTATCAAAATCCAGAAAAGAGCCGTTAAATTCTATAACCACTTAAAAGGAAGCGATTCCCAAACCTTCCATAACAAAGCCATCACCTACAGAGAGATGAACTTGGAGAAGAGTCCCCTAAGTAAGCTGGTCCTGGGGCTCTGTTCACAAACACAAACAGACCCCACACAGCCCCAGGACAACAACAACAACAACACAACTAGACCCAACCAAATCATGAGAAAACAAAAAGAGAATTACTTGACACATTGGAAAGAACAAACAAAAAAACAGAGCAAACTAGAATGCTATTTGGCCCTAAACAGAGAGTACACAGTGGCAGAATACCTGACCACTGTGACTGACCCAAACTTAAGGAAAGCTTTGACTATGTACAGACTCAGTGAGCATAGCCTTGCTATTGAGAAAGGCCGCCGTAGGCAGACCTGGCTCTCAAGAGAAGACAGGCTATGTGTACACTGCCCACAAAATGAGGTGGAAACTGAGCTGCACTTCCTAACCTCCTGCCAAATGTATTACCATATTAGAGACACATATTTCCCTCAGATTACACAGACCCACAAAGAATTCGAAAACAAACCCAATTTTGATAAACTCCCTTATCTACTGGGTGAAAAACCACAGTGTGCCATCACAGCAGCAAGATTTGTGACCTGTTGCCACAAGAAAAGGGCAACCAGTGAAGAACAAACACCATTGTAAATACAACCCATATTTTTGTTTATTTATTTTCCCATTTGTACTTTAACTATTTGCACATTGTGACAACACTGTATATATACATAATATGACATTTGAAATTTCTTTATTCTTTTGAAACTTCTGAGTGTAATGTTTACTGTTAATATTTATTGATTATTTCACTTTTGTTTACTATCTACTTCACTTGCTTTGGCAATGTTAACATACGTTTCCCATGCCAATAAAGCACTTAAATTGAATTGAAATTGAAATTGAATTGAAATTGAAATTGAATTGAGAGAGAGATGCCAGGGTGGATAGGGACAGAGACAGGGGGAGAGAGAGAGAGAGAGAGAGAGAGAGAGAGAGAGAGAGAGAGAGAGAGAGAGAGAGAGAGAGAGAGAGAGAGAGAGAGAGAGAGAGAGAGAGAGAGAGAGAGAGAGAGAGAGAGAGAGAGAGAGAGAGAGGGAGAGAGAGAGAGAGAGAGACAGAGAGAGAGAGAGAGAGAGAGAGAGAGAGACACACACACACACACACCATACACACCATACACACACACACACCATACACACACACACACACACACACACACACACACATACACACCATACACACCATACACACCATACACACCATACACACCATACACACCATACACACACACACACACACACCATACACACACACACACACACACACACACCATACACACCATACACACCATACACACACACCATACACACACACACACAAACACACACACACATACACACACACACACACACACACACACACACACACACACACACACACACACACACACACACACACACACACACACACACACACACACACACAGACACAGACACACACTCACAGACACACACCCATGTACCTCCCCACAATCTCACACCCATAATCAGAGCTAAGAAAAGGTTGGTGCTGAAACTCCCCTCATGGTTACTAGTGCAGAGAGCTTGGGATTCCTGGCTCAACAAGGGGAAAGGCCATGCAAATCCAATTCCAGAACAGGAACCAGCCCTGAGGTATTTAGTACAGTACATGTTCTGTCAGATAGCACAATAGCCTGAATGACTGTGGTTATTGTGTTTCATTATATCCTTGCAATGCCGTGCGTTGCTCTTACATGAACCTAAACTGGGCCTTAAAGCATCTTCTCAACATCTCAACATTTATTTTCTTCAACACTCACTCTAGTTGTACGTCAAAACACGTGTAATTCCGGTGTTGACCAATAGGGGGCAGTACCTTACCTTTATCCACTGACTGCAACACTGGGGCCAACAGGAGGATACATCCCTAACTTTGATTACAGTGAAAACAGTACACATTATATGCTTGGCATACAATATGTATGGCAGGGAGTGATGATGATCCATTGATTTAGTCTAAATTCTACTTCCTATGTATTCTAAGCTGCCCTAGATGTGAATACAGTTATTTTGAGACGTTCTCCTTTTCCCTGCTCCTGCCCTGCCATGGTCTGAGACATAGTACACAGTCTGAGTAATCACTATCACTAAATAGAGCCTTAGTTTATTACAGATACACCAGCAAAACCAGCCTTAGTTTATTAATGATTCACCAGTAAAACCTGACAACGCCCATCCTCTGGTATCCTGTGGTATTTTCATTTAAAAACGATATAGATGCTGGATGGAGTAGTGGTCAGGGTTGCATCCCAAACGACACCCTATTCCCTACATAGGGCTGATCAAAAGTAATGCACTATGTAGGGGATAGGGTGTCATTTGGGCCACAGCCAATCTCTGCCTTAGGGCCCTGGGCCTCTTGACAAGTGGAGGACTTTATGAGCGGGGTTAAGATGTCAGACTGAGCCAGACGCCCAGAGCTGAAGGAACGCCACCCCTGAAGAGCCCTCCGTCCCTCCCCTTCTCCTCTCCCTCCTCCTCTCCCTTCTCCTCTCCCTCTTCCTCTTCCTCTCCCCCCTCCTCTCCCTCCTCCTCTCCCTCTCCTCCTTACTCTTCCTCATCCACTCTCTCCCTCCTCCTCTCCCTCCTGATCTCTCCTACCTCCTCTCCCTTCTCCCCTCCCCTCCCTTCTCCTCTCCCACCTCCTCTCCCTCCTCCTCTCCCTCCTCCTCTCCCTTCTCCTCTCCCTTCTCCTCTCCCTCTCCCTCTCCCTCTTCCTCTCCTTTTTCCTCTCCCTCCTCCTCTCCCTTCTCCTCTCCCTCCTCCTCTCCCTTCTCCTCTCCCTCCTCCTCTCC
Source organism: Coregonus clupeaformis (assembly GCF_020615455.1). Classification (NCBI taxonomy): domain Eukaryota; kingdom Metazoa; phylum Chordata; class Actinopteri; order Salmoniformes; family Salmonidae; genus Coregonus; species Coregonus clupeaformis. Next base: position 883,985 of record NW_025533463.1, read on the forward strand.
CTCTCTCCCTTCTCCTCCCTCCTCTCCCCCTCCTCTCCCTTCTCCTCTCCCTCCTCTCTCCCTTCTCCTCTCCCTCCTCCTCTCCCTTCTCCTCTCCCTCCTCCTCTCCCTTCTCCCCTCCCTTCTCCTCTCCCTCCTCCTCTCCCTTCTCCTCTCCCTCCTCCTCTCCCTCTTCCTCTCCCTTTCCTCTCCCTCTTCCTCTCCCTTCTCCCCTCCCTTCTCCTCTCCCTCCTCCTCTCCCTTCTCCTCTCCCTCCTCCTCTCCCTCTTCCTCTCCCTTTCCTCTCCCTCCTCCTCTCCCTTCTCCCCTCCCTTCTCCTCTCCCTCCTCCTCTCCCCCCTCATCTCTCCACTTCATCCTCCCTCCACCTCACATGTCCCGCAGCCTGACCTCCGGGTAGAGGGAGGAGCAGAGGGAGGAGGAATGTGATGGCTTGACGCTAAGTGAGAGGCCTGACTCTCCCACCCTACCCTACCCCACCCCTCATCTCCCCTCCGCCCAATCCAACACCCTCCTCTGTCCTGCCCTACACCCCTTGACCCCCTCTCCTCCACCCCCCTTCTCCTCTGCCCCACCCAGCCCAACACCCCACAAGACCTCTCCTCCGCCCTACACAAACACCCCCCTGACACCCCAGGCTACTGTATCTGCCACTGTGTCCCCGGCAACCTCCCAGCTGGCAGCTCCCTCTCTCTCTCTCTCTCTCTCTCTCTCTCTCTCTCTCTCTCTCTCTCTCTCTCTCTCTCTCTCTCTCTCTCTCTCTCTCTCTCTCTCTCTCTCTCTCTCTCTCTCTCTCTCTCTCTCTCTCTCTCTCTCTCTCTCTCTCTCTGCTATGTCCTTGATATGGCTGGCATGTCGTGAGCATATGTCCCTCCCTCCTTCACTCCCACCCTCCCTCCCTCCTTCCCTCCCCTCTTCCCTCCCTGCCAGTTTCCCGGTGGCGGGAGATACATTTGAGATTAAGGATGTCAGGCTAGCAACAGCTGTGTCTCTACGGTTTCACCAGATGTCCGTCTGCAGTGCATCCGTGTGTTCAGTTTGTTGCTAACGTTCACAGGGCTGTAAGTGAGAAGCGACGGTCCCTGGACGTACTTTGGATGCATTGTGTGCCTCCCAAATGGCCCTGTCAAGTGGCTGCCTCCCAAATGGACCCCTACTGTGGAGGCAAGTACAGACTAGTAGAAACTAGTAGACACTATCAAAACCTGCACTGCGTCCCAAATGGACCCCTATTCCCTTATAGTGCACTTCCTTTGACCGGGGATCTGGTAAAAAGTTGTACATTACATAAGGGACAAGGGGGCCGTTTGGGACGTAGCCACTGTAAATATCTTCTAAGCACGAGACTCATATGAGGCGTAAAGCCAAATCTATCTGGGTGTCAAAGCTTGCGCGGCTAAGGCATTCTGGAACGTGATTTACGGGTGTCTAAAAGCACTGCGTTAATGAACTGGGCGGTACTGTGTCACACCAACTCCCAGGTCTCCTGAACTAAACATAATCACAGCTGGACCACTAGTGTGACAAATGTACCTTTTGTCATTTAGCAGACACTCTTATCCAGAGCGACTTGCAAGAGCAATTAGGGTTAAGTGCCTTGCTCAAGGGCACATCGAAAGATGTGGCTACCTGCCACCCCCTACAAATAACTCCTATAGTGTTCTCACACAAGCCGTCTGGTGAGGCCAGATGGATACATCCAAGATAGATCCAATAGTTATCATAAAGACATGGTCGCTAGCTGTCTTAGATGGCAGAGGTGCATCCCAGCACTGTCAACACGAAAACATGAAAAGCCCCTGTCAAATCAAATCTCATTTTATTTATTACATGTACCAAATAGAACAGGTGTAGACTTTACCCGTGAGATGCTTACTGACGAGCCCAACACCAACAATGTTAAAAAGTAAGACAAATTAGCAAAGATTTCAAAAGGAAATAGTAACACAATAAAATAACAATAACGAGACAATATACAAGGAGTACCGGTACTGAGTCACTGTGAAGGGGTACGAGGTAGTTGAGGCTGAGTCACTGTGTAGGGGTACGAGGTAGTTGAGACCGAGTCACTGTGAAGGGGTACGAGGTAGTTGAGACTGAGTCACTGTGTAGGGGTACGAGGTAGTTGAGACTGAGTCAATGTGTAGGGGTACGAGGTAGTTAAGACCGAGTCACTGTGTAGGGGTACGAGGTAGTTGAGACCGAGTCACTGTGTAGGGGTACGAGGTAGTTGAGACCGAGTCACTGTGTAGGGGTACGAGGTAGTTGAGACCGAGTCACTGTGTAGGGGTACGAGGTAGTTGAGACCGAGTCACTGTGTAGGGGTACGAGGTAGTTGAGACCGAGTCAATGTGTAGGGGTACGAGGTAGTTGAGACCGAGTCACTGTGTAGGGGTACGAGGTAGTTGAGACCGAGTCAATGTGTAGGGGTACGAGGTAGTTGAGACCGAGTCACTGTGAAGGGGTACGAGGTAGTTGAGACCGAGTCAATGTGTAGGGGTACGAGGTAGTTGAGACCGAGTCAATGTGTAGGGGTACGAGGTAGTTGAGACCGAGTCACTGTGTAGGGGTACGAGGTAGTTGAGACCGAGTCAATGTGTAGGGGTACAAGGTAGTTGAGACCGAGTCACTGTGTAGGGGTACGAGGTAGTTGAGACCGAGTCAATGTGTAGGGGTACGAGGTAGTTGAGACCGAGTCACTGTGAAGGGGTACGAGGTAGTTGAGACCGAGTCAATGTGTAGGGGTACGAGGTAGTTGAGACCGAGTCAATGTGTAGGGGTACGAGGTAGTTGAGACCGAGTCACTGTGTAGGGGTACGAGGTAGTTGAGACCGAGTCAATGTGTAGGGGTACGAGGTAGTTGAGACCGAGTCACTGTGTAGGGGTACGAGGTAGTTGAGGCTGAGTCACTGTGTAGGGGTACGAGGTAGTTGAGGCTGAGTCACTGTGTAGGGGTACGAGGTAGTTGAGACCGAGTCAATGTGTAGGGGTACGAGGTAGTTGAGACCGAGTCACTGTGTAGGGGTACGAGGTAGTTGAGACCGAGTCAATGTGTAGGGGTACGAGGTAGTTGAGACCGAGTCACTGTGTAGGGGTACGAGGTAGTTGAGACCGAGTCACTGTGTAGGGGTACGAGGTAGTTGAGACCGAGTCACTGTGCAGGGTGCACGAGGTAGTTGAGACCGAGTCACTGTGTAGGGGTACGAGGTAGTTGAGACCGAGTCACTGTGTATGGGTACGAGGTAGTTGAGACCGAGTCACTGTGAAGGGGTTACGAGGTAGTTGAGACCGAGTCACTGTGTAGGGGTACGAGGTAGTTGAGGCCGAGTCACTGTGTAGGGGTACGAGGTAGTTGAGGCCGAGTCACTGTGTAGGGGTACGAGGTAGTTGAGACCGAGTCACTGTGTAGGGGTACGAGGTAGTTGAGACCGAGTCACTGTGTAGGGGTACGAGGTAGTTGAGACCGAGTCACTGTGAAGGGGTACGAGGTAGTTGAGGTAATATGTACATTTAGGTAGGGGTAAAAGTGACTAGGCAATCAGGATAGATAATAAACAGAGTAGCAGTAGCGTGTGTGGAGAATGTGTATGTCTGTCTGTCTGTCTGTATGTCTGTCTGTCTGTCTGTCTGTCTGTATGTATGTATGTCTGTCTGTATGTATGTATGTATGTATGTGCTCTATATATGTGTGTACGTGTGTGTGTGTGTGTATGTGTGTGTGTGTGTGTGTGTTTAAAGTGTGAGTGTATGTAGTTATATGTAGCCGTATGTAGCCGTATGTAGCCAGATGTAGCCGCACGTAGCCGTACGTAGCCAGCCCTGCCTTATTCCTGTGGATACTGGACAGGAGCCAAACCCAAGTCCCCTAGTGGCCCAGTACCCGGCCTGGCTGACAGTACCCGGCCTGGCTGACTGGCCTCTCCATGGCTCAGAGGAGGCTGTCGACAGACTGTGAGCACAGTAGAGTTAGCGTTCCTTTGTTGCAAGGTGTGGCATGTCCGGGGCTTACCAAGACACAGGCAGACACAGGGGCATAGTACCCTCTGTTCGGTTCCGGCTCACTGCTTCACCCTTTCAGGATTACAGAAATACACCCCAGCTACCTTGATAAGAGATCTGTAATGCGGTGGTGTTTTGAAAGAGCTGACCTGGTGACAGATGGGTTGTTTCTCCTCTGCTGATGACTGTGTGTGACTCAGGATAACATCAGGGGCAGCAGCATTATGACTGTGTGTGTGTGTTTGGTTTACTTTCCTGGTGGGGAATATTTTGCCGAATTGTTCCCTGGAAATTCAAACATCTAGATCTCTGTCATGTGGTCCCCCTGTAGCTCAGTTGGTAGAGCGCGGCGCTTGCAACACCAGGGTTGTGGGTTCGTTTCCCACGAGGGGGGGCCAGTGTGAAAAATATATGCACTCACTAACCGTAAATCGCTCTGGATTAAGAGCGTCTGCTAAATGACTAAAATGTAAATGTTCTAGAGTGTTCCATTGGGAGATTCACATCTATCTGCAACGTGAAGGAGAATGTTAACATTACTCAGTGGTGATTTTAGCATGTCAATCTTGGTGGGGCAAACTCAACAAAGAAAATGTGTGGAGGCATGCCAGAAAAGCCATTACACAACACTAAACAATACATTAATTGCACTATAATGGTGACAAACGGTGCCCAAAAACTGTTAGGGCCTCCATAAAGCTGTCCCAACAGCAGAGATTTATTTTCAGCACCATGGAGGGAATCCTTTGCCACTGCTACACCTGGCTATCAGTGGAGCCTTGTATGGCAGCGAAACAGTTCATTCAGCCTCATTTACTGCCTATTAAAAAAACATAGCTGATATGGCTGACTTGCTTGAACAAATGTGGTTTCTACTGACAATTGAGATGTACAAACTATGGCATAAGGGGACGACGAGTGGATAAGAGGCAATCCGTAACGCCGATTAAGACATTAGATTTTGAAAGTATGATGTTGACATGATCAGTCCAATCAAAGCTAAGGTAGATATAACGTGATTTGATGTCATTTTATCTGTGGCCAATGACCTTGAGCCTTCTTGGATGGGCACTTCTAATGTAACTCTATGGCAGCACCCAAGGGGGCTTGAACTTTACAGTTCTCCCTGTAGATTTTGCGGTGACGTAGTGTCCCCATGAGTGACAGAACACTGAGCCAATCACGGCGCAACTAGAGAACATCACCAACCCCTACGCTCCGTATCCTCCGCTGGCTGCCCCACCACCACAGAAAGCACTGAGCTAGGCTGAAACACCTGCATTTTGGAGCTGCCTTACTCAAGAAAGCAAAAAAAGAGACCATGTTTGCATGGGGCTTTATTAACGCAAATATATACATTTTTAATTGTATTAATGCCAAAATAACATGCAAAACAGGCAACAACAAAAAATATCTTTTTTTTTGTTGTTGGGCTAAACAGGTGGGGCTCAAAACAGGTGGGTCTCTGCCCTGAATGACGGGTCACCACTGACATTACTATTGGATGTTCCGGTGAGAAAGACTCTGCACTGTGAATATCGTCTAATGCTGAAACTAATGAAGAACATAGGCCCAACCAGGTATTCTCCTCGGGTGCTGGAGTTGTAGACAAACTTATGGAAAACAGAAAGAAAAATGCCGCACACTGCTGCTCATACTCCCAGGTGATGTTTATTTATAACAGCGTTTCCACCCTTAGGTCTTCATCGGGCGTCCATATCCCAGGTGGGGGGTGGAAAGTCCTATATATAGGGGCAGTACTCAGTGACATCACTTCCTGAAACAGGAGGTAAAAAATGTATAAGATAGGTTCACAATATTAACATTCAATGTATCAAAATATATGATCACATACAAGGAATGCAATCAATATTTGCAAGTAATATACATACAATATTCACACAATGTTCAATTAGATTTTTTTTTTAAACACAATTTGGACAAAATGAAACTATAAAAAACGGTTTCAAGTCAAACTCCTCGTTAAGGCCAAGAGGAAATAGTGTTGAGCCTGTGGATCCAGAAAGATTCCCTTTGAAGAAGTTTCCTCCCAGTGTCCCTTGACTATTTCTATTCCAATGTATCTCAGAGAGCGAAAACGATGTCCAGCTTGTACAAAATGAACAGCAACCAGATTTTTTGTCTCACTTGTCTGTATATTGCTGCGTTGCTCACAGATCCGTGTCTTAAGGCTTCTGCAGGTTTTCCCTGTGGAAGACAGACCACAAGGACATTTCAAAATGTAAACAACATTGAAGGACAATGAAAGGCAAGACATTAAGAAAAGTATTCAGACCCCTTGACTTTTTCCACATTTTGCTACGTTACAAACTTATTCTAAAATTGATACAATTGTTTTTTCCCCTCCCTCATCAATCTACACACAATACCCTATAATGACAAAGCAAAAACAGGTTTTCAGAAATGTAAAACAAAAACAATTTTTTTTATTCAGACCCTTTACTCAATACTTTGTTGAAGTGCCTTTGGCAGCGATTACAGCCTCAAGCCTTCTTGGGAATGACGCTACAAGCTTGGCACACTTGTATTTGGGGAGTTTCTCCCATTCTTCTCTGCAGATCCTCTCAAGCTCTGTCAGGTTGGATGGGAAGCGTCGCTGCACAGCTATTTTCAGGTCTCACCAGATATGTTCGAACGGGTTCAAGTCCGGACACTGGCTGGGCCACTCAAGGACATTCAGAGACTTGTCCCGAAGCCACTCCTGCATTGTCTTGGCTGTGTGCTTAGAGTCGTTGTCCTGTTGGAAGGTGAACCTTCGCCCCAGTCTGAGTTCCTGAGCGCTCTGGAGAAGGTTTTCATCAAGGATCTCTCTGTACTTTGCTCCGTTCATCTTTCCCTCGATCCTGACTAGTCTCCCAGTCCCTGCCGCTGAAAAACATCCGCACAGTATGATGCTGCCACCACCATGCTTCACCGTAGGGATGGTGCCAGGTTTCCTCCAGACGTGACGCTTGGCATTCAGGCCAAAGACTTACATCTTGGTTTCATCAGACCAGAGAATCTTGTTTCTCATGGTATGAGAGTCATTTAGGTGCCTTTTAGCAAACTCCAAGCGGGCTGTCATGTGCCTTTTACTGAGGAGTGGCTTCCGAATGGCCACTCTACCATAAAGGCCTCATTGGTGGAGTACTGCAGAGATGGTTGTCCTTCTGGAAGGTTCTCCCATCTCCACAGAGGAACTCTAGAGGTCTGTCAGAGTGACCATTGGCTTCTTGGTCACCTCCCTGACCAAGGCCCTTCTCCCCCAATTGCTCAGTTTGGCCAGGAGGCCAGCTCTAGGAAGAGTCTTGGTGGTTCCAAACTGACGGAGGCCACTGTGTTCTTGGGGATCTTCAATGCTGCTGCCATTTTTTGGTACCCTTCCCCAGATCTGTGCCTCGACACAATCCTGTCTCTGAGCTCTACGGACAATTCCTTTGACCTCATGACTTGGTTTTTGCTCTGATATGCACTGTCAACTGTGGGACCTTATATAGACAGGTGTGTACCTTTCCAAATCATGTCCAATCAATTGAATTTACCACAGGTGGACTTCAATCAAGTTGTAGAAACATCTCAAGGATGATCAATGGAAACAGGATGCACCTGAGCTCAATTTCGAGTCTCATAGCAAAAGGTCTGAATACTTATGTAAAACTGTTTTAAAAAATGTATACATTTGAAAGAATTTAGCTGACATGCAATTGTTTTAAGATGGCCATACCATGAATCATTTAGCTATTTGATTTTTAATTGTTGGACTCCTTTAGGTATCAAAATATAAATATAAAAAATATATTTGATAAAATATTGAATTTGACCTTTAGTACCAAATACTGTAGAAACACACTGAATAACACATTCATGAATGGCAAAAACTTTATCATAAGGAATAAGGTTTCGAAGTTCATTGGTTTTGTAGTCCAAACGGTTTGGATGATACAAACAGATGTTGGCAAATCAATGGTACCGACTTCAGACGAGTCCTGAGAGAGATGCAGGAGTACTGACTAAAGGGTTAGAATGGTTTCTGTGCTCTGAGAGTTGTCCTGAGAGAGACCCAGAGGTACTGACTAAAGGGTTAGAATGGTTTCTGTGCTCTGAGAGTTGTCCTGAGAGAGACCCAGAGGTACTGACTGCTTGAATGAGTGAGCAGGGCAGGCTATGCCGTCTCCACCTGTCAGCCCAGAGGACACAGGCCAGGCAGGGCCCAGGTAGAGGCAAAGGTAGAGGCCAGGTAGAGGCCAGGTGGAGGCCAGGTAGAGCTCAGGTAGGGCCCAGGTAGAGCCAAGGTAGAAGCCAGGTAGAGGCCAGGTAGGGCCCAGGTAGAGTCCAGGTAGGGCCCACGTAGAGGCCAGACAGGGCCCATGTAGAGGCCAGACTGGGCCCATGTAGAGGCCAGGTAGAGTCCAGGTAGTCCAGAGTCCTCCACCACCTCCACTCTACCTCTACCTCCACCTCCACTCTACCTCCACTCAACCTCCACTGTACCTCCAAACAACCTCAACCTCCACCCTACCACCTCTCTACCGACACTCTACCTCAACCTCCACTCTACCTCCTCCTCCACTCCTCCACTCCACCTCCTCCTCCACTCTACCTCCACTCCACCTTCACCGCCACTCTACCTCCACCTCCACTCTACCTCCTCCTCCACTCTACCTCCACTCTACCTCCACCTCCACTCTACCTCTACCTCCACTCTACCTCCTCCTCCACTCTACCTCCACTATACCTCCACCTCCACTCTACCTCCTCCTCCACTCTACCTCCACCTCCACTCTACCTCCTCCTCCACTCTACCTCCACTCTACCTCCACCTCCACTCTACCTCCTCCTCCACTCTACCTCCACCTCCACTCTACTCCTCCTCCACTCTACCTCCACTCCACCTCCACCTCCACTCTACCTCCTCATCCACTCTACCTCCACTCCACCTCCACCTCCACTCTACATCCACCTCCACTCTACCTCCAAACAACTTCCAACACCACCCTACCACCTCTCTGCCGACACTCTACCTCCACCTCCACTCTACCTCCACCTCCACTCCACCTCCACCTCCACTCCTCCACTCCACCTCCACCTCCGCTTTACCTCCACCCTCCCTCCACCACCCTCCTCCTGTCTCCTCCTCCTTCCTCCCCATCACTCCCTCTACCTCCTCCTCCATTACCTCCGCTCCACCTCCATTCTACCTCCACTCTACCTCCACCTCCACTCTGACTCGCTCTACATCCACTCTACCTCCACCTTTTTTCCTCCACTCCACCTCCACCTCCACTCCTCCTCCACCTCCACTCTACATCCATTATACCGCTCTCTACAGCCACTATACCTTCACCTTCACTCTTCCACTCTACCTCCACTCCTCCTCCACCTCCACTCTACCTCTTCCTCCACCCACCCCACCTCCACCTCCACCTCCACCTCCACCTCCACCTCCACTCCACCTCCACCTCCACCTCCACCTCCACCTCCACTCTACCTCTACCTCCACCTCCACCTCCACCTCCACCTCCACTCTACCTCCACCTCCACTCCACCTCCATCCTATCTCCACTCCTCCTCCACCTCCACTCTACGTCCTCCTCCACTCCTCCACTCCACCTCCTCCTCCACTACCTCCACTCCTCTTCCACTCCTCCTCCTCCTCCACTTCTCCTCCACCTCCAATGTGCACGGGGAACAGTTTAGTTTTTGTATACCTGTTATTTTCCTACTCCTCCTGGTTCAACTGTTTTAATCCTTTTCCTGTTTTCACTCTACCTCTAATTCCACTCCTCCTCCACCTCCACTCCAAATCCTCCACTATACCTCCGTCTCAACTCCACATCCCCATCTCCCTCCTCCTCTCTCCTCCTCCACCTCCACTGTGCACGGGGAACAGTTTTGTTTTTCAGACCTGTTATTTCCTGCTCCTCCTGATTCAACTGTTTTAATCCTTTTCCTGTTTTCTGATGTTCATAACAAAGCCATGTGAAACACCCTAAAGGAGATTGTTGTTGTAACCGAAACAGTTAACCCACATTACGTTTTTTCTTTTACGGTGAATCACAATTATTAGGTGCTGCTGGTGAATAATGGTGTTTTTCACATTGTTCAAGATTGTTGATATTGGCGTACAATGGGGGCTTTCCTCTTTAGAATTTAGTGAGGAATTGGCTAACAAGATGAGATAATGATTGTGGACTTCGCTTTAACTTTATCAAAATTATTCCAAACATGACATGTTTTCCATTGGTTTGATCTTTCACCTAGATTATCTGTCATATGAAAGACCATAAAGTGATTATATATGTTATATGAAACACCATAGAGTGATTCTGTCATATGAAACACCATAGAGTGATTCTCTGTCATATGAAACACCATAGTGTGATTCTCTGTCATATGAAACACTATAAAATGTATGCACGCATGACTGTAAGTAGCTTTGGATAAAAGCGTCTGCTAAATGGCATATTATTATTATTATTATTATTATATGATATTATTATATTATAGAGTGATTCTCTGTCATATGAAACACCATAGAGTGATTCTCTGTCACCATAGAGCCTGTGGCTTTTTCTTTTTGTGGGCCAACGGACAAATACAAGGAAACTCCACCTTCTATAAATAAATCACAGTTACAAATGAAACGTGTCCTGTCAAGCTAACCCAGCGACCCGTCAACAACTGATATTGGCACAGTGAGAGATCAGACCCTGGTTAAAACTTTTTTGTGGTCCAACTGGGGGATGGAAATTTAACCCTATCCCCTACCTTCCATAAAGGCTCTAAGATAGAGCCATCAGATCCCCGTCTGGGTTGGACTTGTTGTGGTCCATCCAAATATCTAAAATACTTCAAAAATGTAAGTTCTTAAACCCTTACCTTGTACCTAAAATCAAATCAAATCAAATTGTATTTGCCACATAAGCCGAATACAACAGGTGTAGACATTACAGTGAAATGCTTACTTGCAAGCCCTTAACCAACAATGCAGTTTTTTAAGAAAATAAAAAGAGCAGTAGTAAAATAAAATAACAGTAGTAAGGTTATATACAGGGGGGGGTACCGGTACAGGGTCAATGGGGGCACCGGTTAGTCGAGGTAATTGAGGTAATATGTACATGTGGGTAGAGTTAAAGTGACTGTGCATAAATATTAAACAGAGTAGCAGCAGCGTAAAAGAGGGGGTTGGGGTGGGGTGCGGTGGGGTGCGGTGTGTGGGCAATGCAAATAGTCCGGGTAGCCATGATTAGCTATTCAGGAGTCTTATGGCTTGGGGGTAGAAGCTGTTAAGAAGCCTTTTGGACCTAGACTTGGCGCTCCGGTATCACTTGCCGTGTGGTAGCAGAGTGAACAGTCTATGACTAGGGTGGCTGGAGTCTTTGATAATTTTGAGGGCCTTCCTCTGACACCGCCTGGTATAGAGGTCCTGGTTGGCAGGAAGCTTGGCCCCAGTGATGTACTGGGCCGTACGCACTACCCTCTGTAGCGCCTTGCGGTCGGAGGCAGAGTAGTTGCCGTACCAGACGGTGATGCAACCAGTCAGGATGCTCTCGATGGTGCAGCTGTATAACTTTTTGAGGATCTGAGGACCCATGACACATTTATTCAGTCTCCTGAGGGGGAATAGGCTTTGTCGTGCCCTCTTCACGACTGTCTTGGTGTGTTTGGACAATGATAGTTTGTTGGTGATGTGGACACCAAGGAACTTGAAGCTCTCAACCTGTTCCACTACAGCCCCGTCGATGAGAATGGATGTGTGCTCAGTCCTCTTTTTATTTCCTGTAGTCCACAATCATCTCCTTTGTCTTGATCACGTTGAGGGAGAGGTTGTTGTCCTTGCACCACACGGCCAGGTCTCTGACCTCCTCCCTATAGGCTGTCTCATCGTTGTCTGTGATCAGGCCTCCCACTGTTGTGTTGTCAGCAAACTTAATGATGGTGTTGGAGTCGTGCCTGGCCATGCTGTCATGGGTGAACAGGGAGTACAGGAGGGGACTGAGCATGCAGCCCTGAAGGGCCCCCATGTTGAGGATCAGCGTGGCAAATATGTTGTTACCTACGCTTACCACCTGGGGGTGGCCCGTCAGGAAGTCCAGGATCCAGTTGCAGAGGGAGGTGTTTAGTCCCAGGGTCCTTAGCTTAGTGATAAGCTTTGAGGGCACTATGGTGTTGAACGCTGAGCTGTAGTCAATGAATAGCATTCTCACGTAGGTGTTCCTTTTGTACAGGTGGGAAAGGGCAGTGTGGAGTTCAATAGAGATTGCATCATCTGGACACCATATGTGAATTGATTGCCCCCCATCTATCCTCAGAGTTCGTTCTGCTTGGTGACCTAAATTGGGATATGCTTAACACCCCGGCCATCCTACAATCTAAACTAGATGCCCTCAATCTCACACAAATTATCAACGAACCTACCAGGTACAACCCTAAATCTGTAAACATGGGTACCCTCATAGATATCATCCTGACTAACTTACCCTCTAAATACACCTCCGCTGTCTTCAACCAGGATCTCAGCGATCACTGCCTTATTGCCTGCGTCCGTAACGGGTCCGCGGTCAAACGACCACCCCTCATCACTGTCAAACGCTCCCAAAAACACTTCAGCGAGCAGGCCTTCCTAATTGACCTGGCCCAGGTATCCTGGATGGATATAGATCTCATTCCGTCAGTAGAGGATGCCTGGTTGTTCTTCAAAAGTAATTTCCTCTCAATCTTAAATAGACATGCCCCATTCAAAAAATACAGAACTAAGAACAGATATAGCCCCTGGTTCTCCTCAGACTTGACTGCCCTTGACCAGCACAAAAACATCCTGTGGCGTACTGCATTAGCATCAAATAGCCCCCGCGATATGCAACTTTTCAGGGAAGTTAGGAACCAATATACACAAGCAGTTAGGAAAGCAAAGGCTAACTTTTCCAAACAGAAATTTGCATCCTGTAGCACTAACTCCAAAAAGTTTTGGGACACTGTAAAGTCCATGGAAAATAAGAGCACTTCCTCCCAGCTGCCCACTGCACTGAGGCTAGGAAACACTATCACCACCGATAAATCTACAATAATCGAGAATTTCAACAAGCATTTTGCTACGGCTGGCCATGCTTTCCACCTGGCTACCACTACCCCGGCCACCAGCTCTGCACCCTCCGCTGCAACTTGCCCATGCCCCCCCCGATTCTCCTTCACACAAATCCAGACAGCTGATGTTCTAATAGAGCTGCAAAATCTGGACCCCTACAAATCATCTGGGCTAGACAATCTGGACCCTTTCTTTCTAAAACTATCCGCCGAAATTGTCGCAACCCCTATTACTAGCCTGTTCAACCTTTCTTTCGTAACGTCTGAGATCCCCAGAGATTGGAAAGCTGCCGCGGTCATCCCCCTCTTCAAAGGGGGTGACACTCTAGATCCAAACTGTTACAGACCCATATCCATCCTGCCCTGCCTTTCAAAAGTTTTTGAAAGACAAGTCAACAAACAGATCACCGACCATTTCGAATCCCACCGTACCTTCTCCGCTATGCAATCCGGTTTCCGAGCTGGTCATGGGTGCACTTCAGCCACGCTCAAGGTCCTAAACGATATTATAACTGCGATCGATAATAGACAGTACTGTGCAGCCGTTTTCATTGACCTGGCCAAGGCTTTCGACTCTGTCAACCACCGCATTCTTATTGGCAGACTAAATAGCCTTGGTTTCTCAAATGACTGCCTCGCCTGGTTCACCAACTACTTCTCAGACAGAGTTCAATGTGTCAAATCGGAGGGCCTGTTGTCTGGACCTATTGCAGTCTCTATGGGGGTGCCACAGGGTTCAATTCTTGGGCCGACTCTTTTCTCTGTGTATATCAATGACGTCGCTCTTGCTGCTGGTGACTCTCAGATCCACCTCTACGCAGACGACACCATTTTGTATACATCTGGCCCTTCATTGGACACTGTGTTAACAAACCTCCAAACGAGCTTCAATTCCATACAACACTCCTTCAGTAGCCTCCAAATGCTCTTAAACACTAGTAAAACTAAATGCATGCTCTTCAACCGAACGCTGCTTGCACCCGCCCACCCGACTAGAATCACTACTATCGACGGGTCTGACCTAGAGTATGTGGACAACTACAAATACCTAGGTGTCTGGTTAGACTGTAAACTCTCCTTCCAGACTCACATTAAGAATCTCCAATCCAAAGTTAAATCTAGAATCGGTTTCCTATTTCGCAACAAAGCCTCCTTCACTCATGCTGCCAAACATGCCCTTGTAAAACTGACTATCCTACCGATCCTTGACTTCGGCGATGTCATTTACAAAATAGCCTCCAACACTCTACTCAGCAAATTGGATGTAGTCTATCACAGTGCCATCCGTTTTGTCTCCAAAGCCCCATATAATACCCACCACTGTGACCTGTACGCTCTTGTTGGCTGGTCCTCACTACATATTCGTCGCCAAACCCACTGGCTCCAGGCCATCTATAAATCACTGCTAGGCAAATCCCCGCCTTATCTTAGCTCATTGGTCACCATAGCAACACCCACCCGTAGTCTGCGCTCCAGCTGGGTATATCTCACTGGTCATCCCCAAAGCCAACACCTCCTTTGGCCGCAATTCCTTCCAGTTCTCTGCTGCCAATGACTGGAACAAATTGCAAAAATCTCTGAAGCTGGAGACACTTATCTCCCTCACTAACTTTAAGCATCAGTTGTCAGAGCACCTTACCGATCACTGCACCTGTACACAGCCCATCTGAAATTAGCCCGCCCAACTACCTCATCCCTATATTGTTATTTATTTTGCTCATTTGTACCCCAGTATCTCTATTTGCACATCATCTCTTGCACATCTATCATTCCAGTGTTAATACTAATTGTAATTATTTTGCACTATAGCCTATTTTATTGCCTTACCTCCTTAACTTGCTAAATTTGCACACACTGTATATATATGTATTTCTGTTGTATTTTTTACTTTGTTTTGTTTTACCCCATATGTAACTCTGTGTTGTTGTTTTTATCGCACTGCTTTGCTTTATCTTGGCCAGGTCGCAGTTGTAAATGAGAACTTGTTCTCAACTGGTTTACCTGGTTAAATAAAGGTGAAATAAAAAAATAAAAAAAATCTGTGGATCTGATGGGGCGGTATGAAAATTGGAGTGGGTCTAGGGTTTCTTGGATAATGGTGTTGATGTGAGCCATGACCAGCCTTTCAAAGCACTTCATGGCTACAGACGTGAGTGCTATGGGTCGGTAGTCATTTAGGCAGGTTATCTTAGTGTTCTTGGGCACAGGGACTATGGTGGTCTGCTTGAAACATGTTGGTATTACAGACTCAGTCAGGGACATGTTGAAAATGTCAGTGAAGACACTTGCCAGTTGGTCAGCGCATGCCCGGAGTACACGTCCTGATAATCCGTCTGGCCCTGCGACCTTGTGAATGTTGACCTGCTTAAAAGTCTTACTCACATCGGCTATGGAGAGCGTGATCACATAGTCATCCGGAACAGCTGATGCTCTCATGCATGCTTTAGTGTTGCTTGCCTCGAAGCGAGCATAGAAGTGATTTAGCTTGTCTGGTAGGCTTGTGTCACTGGGCAGCTCACGGCTGTGCTTCCCTTTGTTGTCTGTAATAGTTTTCAAGCCTTGGCACATCCGACAAGCGTCGGAGCCGGTACAATTCAATCTTAGTCCTGTATTGACTCTTTGCCTGTTTGATGGTTCATCGGAGGGCATAGCGGGATTTCTTATAAGCGTCTGGGTTAGAGTCCGGCTCCTTGAAAGCGGACACTACATACTCCCTGGTTCGATTCTAGGCTGTATCACAACCGGCCGGGATTGGGAGTCCCATAGGGTGGTGCACAAGTGGCCCAGCGTCGTCCGGGTTTGGCCGGTGTAGGCCGTCATTGTAAATAAGAATTTGTTCTTAACTGACTTGCCTAGTTAAATAAAGGTAAAATAAGATTTAAAAAAAACATAAATAAAGTGAGGATGTTGCCTGTAATCCATGGCTTCTGGTTGGGCTATGTACATACGGTCACTCTGGGGACTACGTCATCAATGCACTTACTGATGAAGCCAGTGACTGATGTGGTGTACTCCTCAATGCCATCGGAAGAATCCCAGAACATATTCCAGTCTGTGCTAGCAAAACAGTCCTGTAGCTTAGCATCTGCGTCATCTGACCACTTCCTTATTAACCGAGTCACTGGTGCTTCCTGCTTTAGTTTTTGCTTATAAGCAGGAATCAGGATTTGCCAAATGGAGGGCGAGGGAGAGCTTTGTACGCGTCTCTGTGTGTGGAGTAAAGGTGGTCTAGAGTTTTCTTTCCTCTGATTGCACATTTAACATGCTGGTAGAAATTAGGTAGAACGGATTTAAGTTTCCCTGCATTAAGGTCCCCGGCCACTAGGAGCGCTGCCTCTGGATGAGCGTTTTCCTGTTTAGTGATGGCCTTATACAGCTCATTGAGTGCGATCTTAGTGCCAGCATCAGTTTGTGGTGGTAAATAGACAGCTACGAAAAATATAGATGAAAACTATCTTGGTAGATAGTGTGGTCTACAGCTTATCATGAGATACTCAGGCGAGCAAAACCTTGAGACTTCCTTAGTATTAGATTTTATGCACCAGCTGTTGTTTACAAATATACACAGACCGCCACCCCTTGTCTTACCGGAGTCAGCCGTTCTATCCTGCCGATGTAGCGTATATCCCGCCAGCTGTATGTTATCCATGTCGTCGTTCAGCCACGACTCGGTGAAACATAAGATATTACAGTTTTTAATGTCCCGTTGGTAGGATAACCGTAATCTTAGGTCGTCCAATTTAATTTCAAATAAATGTTTGTCCTCTGTAGCTGCTTTTCTTAAACCCTCACATTGTACCTATGTTTGTCCTCTGTTGTTGCATGCCTTTCTTTGTTTGCTGAAATCCATACTTTTTAATAAAACGTTAATCAAATACAACAACCAACTGTTTCCTTGTTGAGATTCAATTGGCACATGCGCATTCACACTGAGTTCTCTTCTTAGATCAACAGCAATGAGGAAACAGTTGGTGGTTGTATTTTACAACAGAGGACCAACATAGGTACAAGGTAAGGGTTTAAGAACGATTTTTTTTTTTTAGGTTAATTTCAAAACCTCTAGTCTGCGCTGAACTCCCAAATGGCACCATATTCCCTATATAGTGCACTACTTTTGACAAGGGCCCATAGGCACCCTGTTCCTTATATACTGCATTGCCCTTTCAGGGGTCCCTGATCAAAGGTAGTTCACTATAAAAGGAATATGGTACCAGAGTGATTGAGCTGTGATGTAGATGTAGCTCCAATCAGAAGGTGGCATGTTGACTTAGTCTGATACCCCTTAAAGAGTTTTCACTCAGCTCACCCAGCCCTGACCCCTGACCCCTAACCCCCCTTAGCTCACCGTAGACAATGTTGTTAAGGAATGGTCTGCATTAGGTCCACTTGGCACGCAGCTAACCACCAGGTTCACGTCCCAAATGGCACCTTATTCCCTATACAGTGCACTACTTTAGTGTCTGTCTGGGTATAGGTAGGGCTCTGGTCAAAAGTGGTGCCGTATACTGTACAGGAAATAGGGTGCCATTTGAGTCGTAACCTAGGAGTCATCTGACATGCTACCACCCACAGCAGGATAGTGCTACCACCCACAGCAGGATAGTGCTACCACCCACAGCAGGATAGTGCTACCACCCACAGCAGGATAGTGCTACCACCCACAGCAGGATAGTGCTACTGTCTGCAATAGGAGTGCCATTCTCTCTGTTTCACACTCACCCTGCACCAAAACACCCATGGTAACACTCACCCATGGTAACACACCCATGGTAACACTCACCCTGCACCAACACACCCATGGTAACACTCACCCATGGTAACACACCCATGGTAACAATCACCCTGCACCAACACACCCATGGTAACACTCACCCTGCACCAACACACGCATGGTAACAATCACCCTGCACCAACACACCCATGGTAACACTCACCCTGCACCAACACACCCATGGTAACACTCACCCATGGTAACACACCCATGGTAACACACCCATGGTAACACACCCATGGTAACACTCACCCTTTCTGAACTTTCTGAATCTGCACAATAACTATTTTATCCCACAGGCCATAAACTTTCTGAATCTGCACAATAACTATTTTATCCCACAGGCCATAAACTTTCTGAATCTGCACATCAAATGAAATGTCTATTTATTGCTGCACTTTTGCTCCTTTTTATCGATGTCATTGTTTTATGCTATGTTTATATTGGTTGTATACCGGTTGTATACCGGTTGTATATCGGTTGTATATTGGTTGTCACTGTGTTTAATGTTGTTGTTTTTTATTGTTGAACCCTGACTGCAGAACAATTTCCCAATTGGGACAGTAAAGATAACTTGAACTTGAACTTGAACTTGAATTTGAATCAATCTAGAACAGGATGATCTATTTTGGATGGAGTTGATGGAGAGAGAAGGACTGTGAGAGAGTGCTCACACGTGCACTGATTTGAAGCAACAATATTCAAGTGATAATCTTTTTTTAAACTCTGCAGCTGCGATATAAAATATATATATTTTCACACAAAAAATAAGGTGACCCAGGAAAGCCAGATGGAGATGCGTAAATTAGACGCGCATTCTGTCCATATTTTACTGTAGCAAATCAAATCAAAGCAAATCATTAATTTTTTGTCACAGGCACCGAATGCAACAGGTCCTCCATCCATTTGTCACATGCGCCGAATACAACACCTTACCGTGAAACGCTTACTTACAAGCCCTTAACCAACAATGCAGTTTAAGAAATAGAGTTAAGAAAATATTTACTAAATAAACTAAAGTAAAACATTTAATAAAAAGTAACACAATAAAATAACAATAACGAGGCTATATACAGGGGGTACCGGTACCGGGTCAATGTGCGGGGGTACAGGTTAGTCGAGGTAATTTGTACATGTAGGTAGGGGTCAAGTGACTATGCATAGATAATAAACAGAGAGTAGCAGCAGCGTAGAAAAAGGGGGGTCAATGCAATTAGTCCGGGGAGCCATTTGATTAGCTTTTCACCAGTCTTATGTCTTGGGGGTAGAAGCTGTTCAGGAGCCTTTTGGATCTAGACTTGGCGCTCTGGTACCGCTTGCCGTGCGGTAGCAGAGAGAACAGTCTATGACAGGTGACTCGAATCTTTGGCAATTTTTAGCATAGACTATGCTGCAGCAAATGTAGGCCTACCTGTCACAAGAAAAAAAGTTAGCATCATGAGATGATCGGTCTGCATGCGTTGTGCGCTAACCGAGCTCCATACTGACCGTTGATGATTGATCATGCAGAGAGCAGAGACAAGGCCTTGGAAAAGCCTGATTTAGACATCGCATATCATTTAACAGTTCCATTTCACGTCATGCTGTTCATATAAATAATTGTTTATAATTTACCGGTTTCTCACGGTAAATCCTGGCAAATCTCGGTAACCGGGTTCCCTCCATTCAACCCTAGTGTGAGCCCATGGATGGAGGATAGAGTGTTTTAAAGGACACTTCAACCCCTGTGTTAGGTTACATTGGGCCGGGTGTGAACCCATGGATGGAGGATAGTGTTTTTGGGCTGCCTCTAGAAATCATTATATGCTACACATACATAGAACCCTATTCCCTATATAGTGTACTCAACCCCAGATACTCATATATAGTGCCCTATGGGCCCGGTCAATAGTAGTGCACTATATAGAGAGTAGGGTGCCATTTGGAACACAGTCCACATACTCTTTGATAGGTTGAAGGCCAGACCACTCACACTATGTTGCCTGGTTACCAGTATCCTGCGTTGCTAAACACCGGTCCACAGCTTTAACATTTCTGAGAGTTAGAATGAGAAGGCTTGTGTTACCTCACAGTGCTGAAGCAGCCCTCTTGAACACCTGCCGTGGCAGGGTGACAATATCACTGTCGTCTTACCCCTCTCAGGGGGACGGCACTCCTTTACGTAGTGTGACATAACTCATTTATCATCGAAAGGGATGGTTAAATCCGGTCTATGATATAAAATATTGGCTTATTATAATTTGTTGTGAGAAATTTAAGAAGTTGGGTGAGACAAGTGTGATTGATAAGGGCCACAGACAGAACCAGTGAACCAACACCTTAAACTGTATGGCCTCTACTATAGCGTTTCATCAAATAGCCTCTTTAATGTCTTTTAACGTTCTGGGGGGTTAATCGATACGGTCACACATTACATGAATTTATGCAGATTCTATGTAGTTAAATGGAACTGTGTAATAACAAATAACTCAGATTTAACTAAGGTGGTCAGTGTTAGAAGAAATCAACGGATCACTTTTTTGTTGACTGTGTTTGCAGTGAGCCGAGAGTTGTTGACTTAACATCAAAAGAAAAGCCGGTTTAAAACAGGATTATTTGTGATGGATGGTTTGTGGTTCACTGGATGTCTGTGCTTTAGATGTGTGTCATGGGGACTGGTTGGTGGAAAGCCTTGATCGTGTTTAGTAGAGTTTTTCTGTTGTAGTCCATGTTTGCATCCCAAATGGCACCCTATTCCCTATATAGTGCACTACTTTTGACCAGAGCACTATGGGCCCTGATCAAAAGTAGTGCACTACATAGGGAATAGAGTGCCATTTGGTGACGAAACCCTTTAAGGGATTCTAGACGCTGCAGAGCAACAACAACAGTATCCAGTAGAACTAGTTTGAACCAGAACTGTAATCCACTGTTTTATATCAGTAGGATTATTAATCCCTGTGTCATGCTGGGGAATCCATATACACAAAGCTGTGAAATATACATTATATCCATATACACAAAGCTGTGAAATATACATTATATCCATATACACAAAGCTGTGAAATATACATTATATCCATATACAGAAAGCTGTGAAATATACATTATATCCATATACACAAAGCTGTCCAATATACACTATATCCATATACACAAAGCTGTCCAATATACACTATATCCATATTCACAAAGCTGTAAAAAAAACACTATATCCATATACACAAAGCTGTGAAATATACACTATATCCATCAGGGTTGGGGCAAATTTCAGTCAATTCAGGAAGTACACTGATATTCCAATTCCAATTATCGTCAATGCTTTTCAATTAGGACAATGCGAAATTGGAATTTGGTGTACTTTCTGAATTGAAATGGAATTGACCCCAACCCTGATATCCATACACACAAAACTGTGCACCAGCAATCATACTGTAAAATGATTATCTTCATTCATTTATTATAGTTTCTTGGTTCCCTTACTGTGGAACACTCTGGAAAATCTAGGCTTTTGTCAAAAAAATATACACTGAGTATAACAAACATTAAGAACCCCTTCATAATATTGAGTTGCAGTTTTCTTTAATGGAAGCTTCTCTAATGTCAAACATGTAAAGTGTGGTGTACCACAGGGCAGCTCTCTAGGCTCTCTACTCTTTTCTATTATTACCAATGACCTGCCACTGGCATTAAACAACGCATGTGTGTCCATGTATGCTGATGATTTAACCATATACGCATCAGCAAAAACAGCTAATGAAGTCACTGAAACCCTTAACAAAGAGTTGCAGTCTGTTTTGGAATGGGTGGCCACTAATAAACTGGTTCTGAACATCTCTAAAACTAAGAGCATTGTATTTGGT
This sequence comes from Coregonus clupeaformis, assembly GCF_020615455.1. Taxonomy (NCBI): domain Eukaryota; kingdom Metazoa; phylum Chordata; class Actinopteri; order Salmoniformes; family Salmonidae; genus Coregonus; species Coregonus clupeaformis. Next base: position 905,680 of record NW_025533463.1, read on the forward strand.
AAAAATCATTCCCTAAGTTCTAGACCTCAGCTGAATCTGGTAATGAATGGTGTGGCTGTTGAACAAGTTGAGGAGACTAAATTACTTGGCGTTACCTTAGATTGCAAACTATCATGGTCAAAACATATAGATTCAATGGTTGTAAAGATGGGGAGAGGTCTGTACGTAATAAAGAGATGCTCTGCTTTTTTGACAACACACTCCAAAAAGCAAGTTCTGCAGGCTCTAGTTTTGTCTAATCTTGATTATTGTCCAGTCGTGTGGTCCAGTGCTGCAAGGAAAGACCTAGTTAAGCTGCATCTGGCCCAGAACAGAGCAGCACGTCTTGCTCTTCTTTGTAATCAGAGGGCTGATATAAATATTATGCATGCCAGTCTCTCTTGGCTAAGAGTTGAGGAGAGACTGACTGCATCACTTCTTCTTTTTATAAGAAACATTAATGTGTTGAAAATCCCAAATTGTTTGCGTAGTCAATTTACACACAGCTCTGACACATACACTTACCCCACCAGACATGGCACCAGGGATCTTCTCACAGTCCCCAAATCCAGAACAAATTCAAGAAAGCGTACAGTATTATATAGAGCCATTATTGGATGGAACTCCGTTCCATCTCATATTGCTCAAATAAACAGTAAACCTGGTTTAAGTCATACCACAGATTCTCAATTGGATTGAGGTCTGGGCTTTGACTAGGCCATTCGAAGACATGTAAATGTTTCCCCTTAAACCACTCGAGTGTTGCTTTAGCACTATGCTTAGGGTCATTGTCCTGCTGGAAGGTGAACCTCCGTCCCAGTCTCAAATCTCTGGAAGACTGAAACAGGTTTCCCTCAAGAATTTCCCTGTATTTGGTGCCATCCATCATCCAATTCTGACCAGTTTCCCAGTCCCTGCCGATGAAAAACATCCCCACAGCATGATGCTGCCACCACCATGCTTCACTGTGGGGATGGTGTTCTCGGGGTGATGAGAGGTGTTGGGTTTGCGGTAGACATAGCGTTTTCCTTGATGGCCAAAAAGCTCAATTTTAGTCTCATCTGACCAGAGTACCTTCTTCCATATGTTTGGGGAGTCTCCCACATGGCTTTTGGCGAACACCAAACGTGTTTGCTTATTTTTTTCTTTAAGCATTGGCTTTTTTCTGGCTCCTTGGTCTTCATGGGACCGCTTGCTTGGTGGTGCCCCTTGCTTGGTGGTGTTGCAGACCCTGGGGCCTTTCAGAACAGGTGTATATATACTGCGATCATGTGACAGATCATGTGACACTTAGATTGCACACAGGTGGACTTTATTTAACTAATAATGTGACTTCTGAAGGTAATCGGTTGCACCAGATCTTATTTAGGGGCTTCATAGCAAAGGCGGTGAATACATATGCACACACCACTTTTCCGTTATTTATTTTTTAGAATGTTTTTAAACAAGTAATTTTTTTCATTTCACTTCAACAATTTGGACCATTTTGTCTGTCCATTACATGAAATCCAAATAAAAATCCATTTAAATTACAGGTTGTAATGCAACAAAATAGGAAAAACTCAAAGGGGGATGAATGCTTTTGCAAGGCATTGCCAAAGACTCCAGCCACCCAAGTCATGGACTGTTCTCTCTGCTACCGCACGGCAAGCGGTACCGGAGCGCCAAGTCTAGGTCCAAAAGGCTTCTTAACAGATTCTACCCCCAAGCCATAAGACTCCTGAACAGCTAATCAAATGGCTACCCGGACTAAACCCCCCCCCCACCCTCTCTTTTACGCTGCTGCTTCTCTCTGTTTATTATCTATGCATAGTCACTTTAATAACTCTACCTACATGTACATATTACCTCAATTACCTCCACTCCGCTACTGTTATTTTATATTTTAGTTATCTCTTTTTTTTTTTTTACTTAAAACTGCATTGTTGGTTAAGGTGCTTGTAAGTAAGCATTTCACTGTAAGGTCTACACCTGTTGTATTTGGCGGATGTGACAAATACATTTTTTATTTTATTTTATTTTATTTTATTTTAAGTGGATTTAACATGTGACATCAATAAGGGATCATAGCTTTCACCTGGATTCACCTGGTCAGTCTATGTCATGGAAAGAGCAGGTGTTCTTCATGTTTTGTATACTCAGTGTATAAATCAATTTTCAAGCAACATTACTTTTTGTCTCAAATGGTGCAGATTTTAATTAACTAAACTGGGTCAAATACTACATGCATTTTCATTTAATTCGTTTTTAATGAACGCTTTATGTTGACACAGTTTATGGCAAATGTGCATAGTCTTGTGCTTCTACATCTGCATTGCTGCTGTTTGGGGTTTTAGGCTGGGTTTCTGTATAGCACTTTGTGACATCTGCTGATGAAAAAAGGGCTTTATAAATACATTTGATTGATTGATTGATTGATACAGTACATGATGTTTAAGCATTCTTTACAGGTCTATCCAACAGCTTGTTGTGCAACTGTGATATTACCCCCAACTGAACAGTAACTGAATAATAACTGAATAATATCTTACAATGCTCTAAAACAATGATTTGCAAATATCTCTGCAGTCCCATGAGGCCTTTTACCAGCTCCACCGTTGTAATGAGATGAGAGCCTTCCCCACAAAATCTGGTTCCCACTGAAAGTGGTTGTACTGCATATGGTTTATTTAACATTTGGCCCTCAGCAAGCTATAGCGAGACAGTTGATTATTTTTTCTTTCCAGGCCCAAGGCCAAAACGTTTGTTTCATTGAATCTTTGACATCATATTAATTAACAAATAATTAATGAATGATGTCTGATTTGTTTTCTAAATGTATTCTACAAGGTTCCTTCAGCTGTCCCTGACGACAGGGGGGAGGAGCTCACCCTCCGGTCTAACCACAACCTCCAGTACTTCCTAGAAATCTATACAGATAGAGGATTTTAATTTGACCTATATTGTCACAGCAACCGTATTTTAACGCTTAGTCCATAACGTTGCTTGAGCGGTGGTGAGGCTATTAGCTGGACAAAAGTAGGCTACACGAAAAGTGCAATACTGTTAATATAACCACGTGTTAGTGTGAGTTTTCAGTGAATTTATGCGAATCACAAAGCTCATCTGCATTTGCTGCAGTGCAAAACAATTTTCTGCAACAATAGAGTGATCGAATTAAGTTCCTACACCTGTATGTGACTAATTTAATGAGCTGTTTGTAAGGCGTACTCTACTGTACTGTAGGATGGTGAGAAAGTTGACTGAAGGCCTGAGGCCAAAATATGTTTTTCTTCCACTGATTCTTGGACTGTCTATGGGGCTTTAATGTTGATGGTAGGGTTTTAATGTTGATGGTAGGGTTTTAATGTTGATGGTAGGGTTTTAATGTTGATGGTAGGGTTTGAATGTTGATGGTAGGGTTTTAATGTTGATGGTAGGGTTTTAATGTTGATGGTAGGGTTTGAATGTTGATGGTAGGGTTTGAATGTTGATGGTAGGGTTTGAATGTTGATGGTAGGGTTTTAATGTTGATGGTAGGGTTTGAATGTTGATGGTAGGGTTTTAATGTTGATGGTAGGGTTTGAATGTTGATGGTAGGGTTTTAATGTTGATGGTAGGGTTTTAATGTTGATGGTAGGGTCTCATGTATTTGTATTTATTAAGGATCCCCATTAGTTCCTACCAAGGCAGCAGCTACTCTTCCTGGTGTTTATTATGGATCCCCATTAGTTCCTGCCAAGGCAGCAGCTACTCTTCCTGGGGTTTATTATGGATCCCCACTAGTTCCTGCCAAGGCAGCAGCTACTCTTCCTGAGGTTTATTATGGATCCCCACTAGTTCCTGCCAAGGCAGCAGCTACTCTTCCTGAGGTTTATTATGGATCCCCATTAGTTCCTGCCAAGGCAGCAGCTACTCTTCCTGGGGTTTATTATGGATCCCCATTAGTTCCTGCCAAGGCAGCAGCTACTCTTCCTGGGGTTTATTATGGATCCCCATTAGTTCCTGCCAAGGCAGCAGCTACTCTTCCTGGGGTCCAGCAACATTAAGGCAGGTATATATCATTAAAAATATTACATGACATTACATTTCATAACACTTTTCACAACACATTAAGTGTGTTCCCTCATGCCACTACTCCATGATCACATATTTATATGGATACAGCCCTTAGCCGTGGTATATTGGCCATATACCACAAACCCCAGAGGAGACAGCCCTTAGCCGTGGTATATTGGCCATATACCACAAACCCCAGAGGATACAGCCCTTAGCCGTGGTATATTGGCCATATACCACAAACCCCAGAGGAGACAGCCCTTAGCCGTGGTATATTGGCCATATACCACAAACCCCAGAGGTGCCTTATTGCTATTATAAACTGGTTACCAACGTAATTAGAGCAGTAAAAATACATGTTTTTGTCATAACCATGTTATACAGTCTGATACACCCCAGCTGTCAGCCAATCAGCATTCAGGGCTCGAACCACCCAGTTTATAAATCAGGTTTAATCACAGCTAAAGGCCGGCTCGCTGAGTGACAAGCTTGTTCTTGATGCTGAGATGAGAAGAGGTACGGTCAAAGTACCCTTTGGGGAAAATATATTTTTATTGACCTACTTGGTTGTCCAATTAGCAAATTGGTAACTATCTTTAAGACTCTGAAGAAGCCTGTTTGTCTATGCACACACCGATGGTTACTCATTCTGTATTGTCCTGGATAGTCACCTGTTGACGTGTCCTGGGGGTCAGGAATGCTTGGTCGTCAATGGTGTAGCATGCACAGTGTACTATAAGTCTGTTTGGTGTTGGTGTAGGTGGGTGCAGCTGGAGAAGACAAGAGGCTTTAGATAGTGGCCGGTGGGTGTGTGGTTTGGTGTAGGTGGGTGCAGCTGGAGAAGACAAGAGGCCTTAGATAGTGGCCGGTGGGTGCAGCTGGAGAAGACAAGAGGCTTTAGATAGTGGCCGGTGGGTGTGTGGTTTGGTGTAGGTGGGTGCAGCTGGAGAAGACAAGAGGCCTTAGATAGTGGCCGGTGGGTGCAGCTGGAGAAGACAAGAGGCTTTAGATAGTGGCCGGTGGGTGTGTGGTTTGGAGGGATCAAGTGCTGGATGCTGGGGGGTTGGAACTGGAAAGGGATTTATTTTCCCATATGCCATTTTCCTTCTCAGTAGTGTAAAAGTTGTCGTTGCTACAGTCTTTTTTTTTTTTTTTTAAACCCTACCACCCCTCCCCTAATTGGAGTTAACTAATGGACAACAATACTTAGGCTTCTACTTCCAGCTTATACATACTATATACAGTTCATTCGGAAAGTATTCAGACCCCTTGACCTTTTCCACATTTTGTTACATTACAGCCTTATTCTGAAATGGATTAAATTGTGTTTTTTTCCCCCTCATCAATCTGCACACAATACCCCATAATGACAAAGCAAAAACAGGTTTTAAAAATCGTTTGCAAAGTTATAAAAAATAAAAAATAAAAAATAATATTTACATAAGTATTCAGACCCTTTACTCAGTACTTTGTTGAAGCACCTTTGGCAGCGATTACAGCCTCAAGTCTTCTTGGGTATGACGCTACAAGCTTGGCACACCTGTATTTGGGAAGTTTCTCATATTCTTCTCTGCAGATCCTCTCAAACTCTGTCGGGTTGGATGGGGAGCGTCGCTGCACAGCTATTTTCAGGTATCTCAAGAGATGTTCGATCGGGTTCAAGTCCGGGCTCTGGCTGGGCCACTCAAGGACATTCAGAGACTTGTCCCGAAGCCACTCCTGTGTTGTCTTGGCTGTGTGGTTAGGGTCGTTGTCCTGTTGGAAGGTGAACCTTCGCCCCAGTCTGAGTTCCTGAGCGCTCTGGAGAAGGTTTTCATCAAGGATCTCTCTGTACTTTGCTCTGTTCATCTTTCCCTCGATCCTGACTAGTCTCCAAGTCCCTGCCGCTGAAAAACATCCGCACAGTATGATGCTGCCACCACCATGCTTCACCGTAGGGATGGTGCCAGGTTTCCTCCAGATGTGACATTTGGAATTCAGGCCAAAGACTTACATCTTGGTTTCATCAGACCAGATAATCTTGTTTCTCATGGTCTGAGAGTCCTTTAGGTGCCTTTTGGCAAATTCCAAGTGGGCTGTCATGTGCCTTTACCTGAGGAGTGGTTTCCGTCTGGCCACTCTACCATAAAGGCCTGATTGGTGGAGTGCTGCAGAGACGGTTGTCCTTCTGGAAGGTTCTCCCATCTCCACAGAGGAACTCTGGAGCTCTGTCAGTGTGACCATCAGGTTCTTGGTCACCTCCCTGACCAAGGCCCTTCTCCCCTGATTGCTCAGTTTGGCCGGGCAGCCAGCTCTAGGAAGAGTCTTGGTGGTTCCAAATGTCTTCCATTGAAGAATGATGGAGGCCAATGTGTTCTTTGGGACCTTCAATGCTGCAGAAATGTTTTGGTACCCTTCCCCAGATCTGTGCCTCGACACAATCCTATCTCAGAGCTCCATGGACAATTATTTCGACCTCATGGCTTAGTTTTTGCTCTGACATGCACTGTCAACTATGCGATCTTATATAGACAGGTGTGTGCCTTTTCAAATCATGTACAATCAATTGAATTTACCACAGGTGGACTTCAATCAAGTTGTAGAAACATCTCAAGGATGATCAATGGAAACAGCTCAATTTCAAGTATCATAGCAAAGGGTCTGAATACATATGTAAATAAGGTATTTCTGTTTTTTATTTTTATAAATTTGCAAAAAAGTCTAAAAACCTGCTTTGTCATTATGGAGTATTGTGTGTAAATTGATGAGAAAAAAACTATATTTAATCAATTTTAGAATAAGGCTGTAACGTAACAAAATGTGTAAAAGATCAAGGTGTCTGAATACTTTCCGAATGCACTGTACATTTTATGGACACAGTATGTTTTACAATAGTTATCTTTTGTTTGTTTTTAGTCCCATCCTTCAGCTACCACTAACCCCTCCCATCTATCTCTGAACACCATCCAGTTTTGATTTCTATTTGCCATATATTTTTCAACTGTGCTGTGATGTTTCACAAAAGTTCTGAACCTTTCTATTCTCATAGGTTCTACAGATTGTAAATTAAAGATAAACATTTTTGTCAAGAGTATTATGATATTATTGATCGATTGACTATTGACTTTTCAAATCACCCAGCAGTGCTATTAGCAGAGCTAGCGCCAAGGAAATGTTGCAATTCTTCAGCCATTCCTGGACCTACGACCAAAAAACAAGCTACATATGGACAGTACCAAAACAAATGATCTAATGATACTGTCTCTTCACAGCAAAATCTGCAGAGCTGGGATGGTTGTATCCCCCCATATATACAGTGGGGAAAAAAAGTATTTAGTCAGCCACCAATTGTGCAAGTTCTCCCACTTAAAAAGATGAGAGAGGCCTGTCATTTTCATCATAGGTACACGTCAACTATGACAGACAAATTGAGATTTTTTTTTCTCCAGAAAATCACATTGTAGGATTTTTAATGAATTTATTTGCAAATTATGGTGGAAAATAAGTATTTGGTCACCTACAAACAAGCAAGATTTCTGGCTCTCACAGACCTGTAACTTCTTCTTTAAGACGCTCCTCTGTCCTCCACTCGTTACCTGTATTAATGGCACCTGTTTGAACTTGTTATAAGTATAAAAGACACCTGTCCACAACCTCAAACAGTCACACTCCAAACTCCACAATGGCCAAGACCAACGAGCTGTCAAAGGACACCAGAAACAAAATTGTAGACCTGCACCAGGCTGGGAAGACTGAATCTGCAATAGGTAAGCAGCTTGGTTTGAAGAAATCAACTGTGGGAGCAATTATTAGGAAATGGAAGACATACAAGACCACTGATAATCTCCCTCGATCTGGGGCTCCACGCAAGATCTCACCCCGTGGGGTCAAAATGATCACAAGAACGGTGAGCAAAAATCCCAGAACCACACGGGGGGACCTAGTGAATGACCTGCAGAGAACTGGGACCAAAGTAACAAAGCCTACCATCAGTAACACACTACGCCGCCAGGGACTCAAATCCTGCAGTGCCAGACGTGTCCCCCTGCTTAAGCCAGTACATGTCCAGGCCCGTCTGAAGTTTGCTGGAGTGCATGTGGATGGTCCAGAAGAGGATTGGGAGATTGTCATATGGTCAGATGAAACCAAAATAGAACTTTTTGGTAAAAACTCAACTCGTCGTGTTTGGAGGACAAAGAATGCTGAGTTGCATCCAAAGAACACCATGCCTACTGTGAAGCATGGGGGTGGAAACATCATGCTTTGGGGCTGTTTTTCTGCAAAGGGACCAGGACGACTGATCCGTGTAAAGGAAAGAATGAATGGGGCCATGTATCGTGAGATTTTGAGTGAAAACCTCCTTCCATCAGCAAGGGCATTGAAGATGAAACGTGGCTGGGTTTTTCAGCATGACAATGATCCCAAACACACCGCCCGGGCAACGAAGGAGTGGCTTCGTAAGAAGCATTTCAAGGTCCTGGAGTGGCCTAGCCAGTCTCCAGATCTCAACCCCATAGAAAATCTTTGGAGGGAATTGAAAGTCCGTGTTGCCCAGCGACAGCCCCAAAACATCACTGCTCTAGAGGAGACCTGCATGGAGGAATGGGACAAAATACCAGCAACAGTGTGTGAAAACCTTGTGAAGACTTACAGAAAACGTTTGACCTGTGTCATTGCCAACAAAGGGTATATAACAAAGTATTGAGAAACTTTTGTTATTGACCAAATACTTATTTTCCACCATAATTTGCAAATAAATTCATTAAAAATCCTACAATGTGATTTTCTGGATTTTTTTTTCTAATTTTGTCTGTCATAGTTGACGTGTCCCTATGATGAAAATTGCAGGCCTCTCTCATATTTTTAAGTGGGAGAACTTGCACAATTGGTGGCTGACTAAATACTTTTTTCCCCCACTGTATATATATATATAACATTATATTGGTTGCAAGAATTTTGTATAATAATTTAAATGGAAAAACACTACGTTTTGAATCCGGCGTCGTTTTGCCGATTTCTGGTCCCAGTCCATCCCTGGAAGGAGCAAGGCAGCCTGTATTGGGGACAACAGTCCATCCCTGGAAGGAGCAAGGCAGCCTGTATTGGGGACAACAGTCCATCCCTGGAAGGAGCAAGGCAGCCTGTATTGGGGACAACAGTCCATCCCTGGAAGGAGCAAGGCAGCCTGTATTGGGGACAACAGTCCATCCCTGGAAGGAGCAAGGCAGCCTGTATTGGGGACAACAGTCCATCCCTGGAAGGAGCAAGGCAGCCTGTATCGGAGGGACAACAGTCCATCTCATCTCTCCGTTTACCACCATTGTTCCCTGGATTAATCTATTTATTATCCTCGCCCCCCTCTGTGACACTGCTCTATATTTTAGACGGCTGATTCACCTCTTGGTTTACAGCTCCTTACCGTGCTTTTACTATCTCAATGAAATGACGTGGAAGCAATGTTAATTCAACCATTGTGTTCCCAGTGGGTTTTTACATCTGTGTGTGCTGGGCAGGGATGTGGGGAATCTCTGTGTAAGTTTGACTGTGTAAGCACTGGGTTTTGGCCGAGTGGCCAAGAGAACCAGACCACAGACTGCTATGGGCACCAGGGTACTAGCTATGGGCACCAGGGTACTAGCTATGGGCACCAGGGTACTATCTATGGGCACCAGGGTACTAGCTATGGGCACCAGGGTACTAGCTATGGGCACCAGGGTACTATCTATGGGCACCAGGGTACTAGCTATGGGCACCAGGGTACTATCTATGGGCACCAGGGTACTAGCTATGGGCACCAGGATACTAGCTATGGGCACCAGGGTACTATCTATGGGCACCAGGGTACTAGCTATGGGCACCAGGGTACTATCTATGGGCACCAGGGTACTATCTATGGGCACCAGGGTACTATCTATGGGCACCAGGGTACTAGCTATGGGCACCAGGGTACTATCTATGGGCACCAGGGTACTATGTATGGGCACCAGGGTACTATCTATGGGCACTAGGGTACTATCTATGGGCACCAGGGTACTATGTATGTGCACCAGGGTACTATCTATAGGCACCAGGGTACTAGCTATGGGCACCAGGGTACTATCTATGGGCACCAGGGTACTATCTATGGGCACCAGGGTACTATTCATGGGCACCAGGGTACTATCTATGGGCACCAGGGTACTAGCTATGGGCACCAGGGTACTATCTATGGGCACCAGGGTACTATCTATGGGCACCAGGGTACTATCTATGGGCTCCAGGGTACTAGCTATGGGCACCAGGGTACTATCTATGGGCACCAGGGTAATAGCTATGGGCACCAGGGTACTAGCTATGGGCACCAGGGTACTAGCTATGGGCACCAGGGTACTAGCTATGGGCACCAGGGTACTAGCTATGGGCACCAGGGTACTAGCTATGGGCACCAGGGTACTAGCTATGGGCACCAGGGTACTAGCTATGTTTATGTTATCTTTCAGACAGCTAAGCAGAGTAAAGGGCGATTCTCTCAGTTTGACTCACTGAGCTCTGGTCTAAATCAACAAGAGAGACAGACCACTGACCATGCAATGGGCACCAGAGCCATGTTCATGGCATCTCTACACTAGCCAGACTGATGCCTGTGGTATGTTCATGTTCATGTCAGCTAAACCTCCAGGGAATCTGGTGGAAATGTCAGGGGGAGAGATAGTTGTAGGGGGTGAAGAGGGGTGTTGCTTGATAACTATATCCTAGCAACTGAGGGAGAGTGATACCCCTGTCCAGCTGCTTCTGTGGATTGGTCAGTGAGCTGGCACAAGCCCCGCCTCTTCGCTGGTGAGCTGAAGAAAAAATACCCCAAATCAAAACATCCTCCAGACTGTCTTCACTGCTGTGCACTTGACCCTCCAGCACTTTAACCCAGTCCTATATTTGTTTGTTTATTTATTCGATTTATTCACCTAGTCCATGTACGATCACTAATACATGTGATCTACTGACAGCATTGAAGAGTTGAAACAAGTGAAGAGAGAAAAGTTTAGAATGAATTGTCCTTACTCCACAGCTGTGCAGTACTGCCCTGAGATCCCCTTTCATCGGTAAGTAGCTAGCTAACAACTGGTGTGCTGTGAGTGGTGTGTCATATTAGCGTTTAGCCATGTTTCTGTCAAAGACCCGGACCACTTGAACTTCACATAATGGACATAGTCATTCTCCAATGTAAGCATGAAACACGGGGCTATCCACATGGGAGTAATACTCAACCATCTATCTTGGTGTTTTGACATTATGGACATACGGATTCTCCTCTCTGGTATCACAATGACTGGCTCAGTGTTCACATGAAACATGGGGCTATCCACAAGAGAGTAATACTCTATGAAAACTCTCTGTTTTGGCATCATTGCTCTTTGCACGTATACATCATAGCCAACCGTTTTTTTTATACAATTTACAACATTTCCAGAAAGAGGAGAACGAAAATAGACTGGTTCTCAGTCTCAGCCGCCACCATGCTGCTGGGTCGGAGACGGTTGGTTAGGTCGACTAGACCAGGGATAGGAGGTCTATCCACTGTAGCATACTGTCTGCCATTTACACACGGAGAAACGGAAACAGACTGGTGTCTGGGCTTAGAGTGATTTCATGGTTCTCAGAATCAGTCTCAGCCACCACCATGCTGCTGGGTCGGAGACGGTTGGATTGTCGAACCAGACCAGGGATAGGGAGTCTGTTGCTGGGGTCAAGCAGGCAGAGGGGGGCTGTTGCTGGGTCAGGGATGGTTGGATTGTCGAACCAGACCAGGGATAGGGAGTCTGTTGCTGGGGTCAAGCAGGCAGAGGGGGGCTGTTGCTGGGTCAGGGATGGTTCTCCTACTAGGGTGTCTGGAGGTGCAAACAGACGTTGAAGCAGTTGCGTCTGGATGTTCAGCTGCCTGCCCGGCCTGGTATTTATAGGTGTGGCGTACACATGGCAACAATGCCACCACAGATTACAAGAGCGGAGGGAGGGTGGAGGGGTCTCCTCGGATGGTTCAGGGGCAGCTCTTGGGGAACTGTGGTTGGATCCTGGATGGTTGGTGGCACGGCGGTTGGGAGCTTGGGCCGGTGGCCGAGAGGTCGCTGGTTCGGGTCCCCGATTTGACTTTGTGGGAGATCTGTCGATGTGCCCTTGGGCGGGGCGCTTGACCCTGGTTGCTCCTGTGGGTCGCTCTGGATGGGAGCGTCTGCTAGATGACTGGAATGTAATGTAAATGTTGAGCGGCTTCGCTGCAGGTAGACTGTATGTTTTAAAATGTCATAAAAAATATGATATCTAAAAGTAATCTTCAAAGATGATATCTAAAAGTAATCTTCAAAGATCATAGCTAAAAGTAATCTTCAAAGATGATATCTAAAAGTAATCTTCAAAGATCATAGCTAAAAGTAATCTTCAAAGATGATAGTTAAAAGTAATCTTCAAAGATGATAGCTAAAAGTAATCTTCAAAGATGATAGCTAAATTCATCTACAAAGATGGTAGTTAAAAGTATTCTTCAAACATTTACATTTTAGTCATTTAGCAGACGCTCTTATCCAGAGCGACTTACAGTTAGTGAATACATTTTATTTTATTATACTGGCCCCCTGTGGGAATCGAACCCACAACCCTGGCGTTGCAAACGCCATGCTCTATCAACTGAGCTACATCCCTGCCGGCCATTCCCTCCCCTACCCTGGACGACGCTGGGCCAATTGTGCGCCGCCCATGAGTCTCCCAGTCGCGGCCGGCTGCGACAGAGCCTGGATTCGAACCAGGATCTCTAGTGGCACAGTTAGCACTGCGATGCAGTGCCTTAGACCACTGCGCCACTCAGGAGTTGTTAAAGATGTTAGTTAGTCTAAGGAGAGTCATGCAGTATTCAAATACTGTCTTCCAACTAGAATGCTGCTTTTCCAAGAAGTCTGTTCTGAGTGTTGATAACAAAAGCAAAAGTAAATCTAAAGAAACGGCAAGTTTCACACTTAATTGAACTTAAAATATTGGATATATAATGTATAATAAATACATTTAACATCTGGTATTATTTAAACACTGTTGTGTTCTATTTAAATGTGGTTCAAGTGTTACCTGTAGACAGACAGATTGGGTGTAAAGGAGCAGTCTGGTAAGCTGTTGGTTCAAACTCACAGCCATACAAAGGTGAGTTTGACCTTTAACCCTAAGCTTTTGAGACAGCTTACAAACACAGCCTCTACCTGGTGCGTACTGAGAAGCATTACTATAGCTGTATGAAGGGCTTTGCTGGAGAAAACAGAAAACTCACTCTAATTGACCTGAAGGTACCACTGAGATTTTGTCAGATTCTGACTGACACACAAACAATACCTGGAAAGGTGAATGGATTAAAACGTTTTCTCTAAATGTCAGCACATGTATTTTATTTTAATTTTTCTGTGATTAACAGGAGTATGACTGGAATATATATTTGCGCAGATGGCTTTGAGTCTTAACATGAATGTAGTATTTTCCCAATTAAATGAATTAATATTTGATGTAGAATGTTATATTAAAATATTTAATTAGCATAGATTTATACAGCATCAATACATTTGTTTGTGAAAGATTTAAAACGATATAATACATTTACACTGACTGCACAAAACATTTTGCCCTCAGAACAGCTTCAATTCGTTGGGTCATGGACTCTAAATGTTGACTCCAATGCTACCCACAGTTGTGTCAAGTTGGCTGGATGTCCTTTGGGTGGTGGACCATTATTGACACACACGGGAAACTGTTGAGCGTGAAAACCCCAGCAGCGTTGCAGTTCTTGACACAAACCGGTGCGCCTGGCACCTGCTACCATACCCCGTTCAAAGGCGCTTAAATATTTTGTCTATGGCACACAAACACAATCCATGTCTCAACTGTCTCAAGGCTTAAAAATCCTTCTTTTAACCTGTCTCCTCCCCTTCATCTACACGGATTGAAGTGGATTTAACAGGTGACATCAATAAGGGATCATAGCTTTCACCTGGTCAGTCTATGTCATGGAAAGAGAAGGTGTTCCTAATGTTTTGTACACTCAGTGTATGTATTTTACTACAGTTACAGTTAAGCAGACGCTCTTATCCAGAGCGACTTACAGTTAGCGAGTGCATACATTTTCACATACTGGCCCCCCGTGGGAATCGAACCCACAACCCTGGCGTTGCAAGCGCCACGCTCTACCAACTGAGCTACACGGGACCATGTTAGGAAACATTCTCATCAAGGTAGCACGTTTTGGACTGAGATGCTCATTTAGAATTTTCCCTCTCCTTTTGACCATTCAAACCACTTGGTTTGAGACCCTTTTGCCAGAATGGCCACAGTAAAAGCATGCAACGGAGAGGAGACACCTTTGAGCGGTCTATTGTTGAGACGTCATGTCCCTCTTCCAGCCTGGTTGACGGATGAGAGGGTGAGGGGGAGAGCTGACAGACGAGAGGGTGAAGGGCTGAAGTCTTTAAAGGTGTGATTAATGATGACACAGGAGAAGGCCCCCGGATCGGCTGGTCTGTTTGTTTTGATTGCATTTTCATCGGTGGATGTGGCCGACCTAGTCGGAGACAATAGGTCCAGCTCTGTTTAGCGGTGACCCCTGACCTCTGGCCCAGTGCTCAGTCTTCAGTCTTCAGTCTGGGCTGCTGAGGGGCCGTGAGGGGCCCGGGGGCTGGAGGGGCCCAACCTGTCTGTCTGTCTGTCTGTAGGTGCATGCTGAACAGCCTTCCCCTCAGGGCAGAAAGACTAAATAACTCTCTAAGTAACCAGACATCAGTCACTGGGATAAACTCCTCTCTAAACCCCCAACAACAGCCTAGCTAACCGCAGACCGAACTCTGGCTGGGGTTCAGACAAAATGTTATTGGAAAAATGTCAAAGGCCTATTGAGCGGGTACCAATCTGTCTACACAGGGGCACAATATTTAAAAATATATTTGTTTAGCATGAGCAGAAACCATCTCCGCATGGAATCATGATTCCTGAGAATAATCAAAACACTGCAATTACTATAAAACTAATTTAATTGAATGAGACATGGCAACCAAATCATGGCTAACAAAACAGTACATTTAATTTCAATACATTTCAACTCCCTCTGCTGACTCATCTAATAATAACCCACTAGAGAGTTCAGTTCACACCTTAATTCAGATGGCCTCACTAGAAAGACGGTTCAGTTCATACCTTTATTCAGATGACCTCACTAGAAAGACAGTTGAGTTAATACTTTAATTCAGATGGCCTCACTAGAAAGACAGTTCAGTTCACACCTTAATTCAGATGGCCTCACTAGATGGTGGAATCTTTAGCATACCTTCCTGTCATATTTAAAGTGAATGGAAATTGCTATTCTATATCCTCCCTGACCACACTGCACGCCACCCACCGCAATCAAGAACTTGGAATGCGTCCCAAATGGCACCCTATTCCCTATATAGTGCACTACTTTTGACCCCAGCCCTATGGGCCCTTGTCAAAGGTAGTGCACAACAAAGGAATTAGGGTGATCTTTAGGACGCATTTCTGACTATAAACCTGCTGTCATTTCTCCATGTAGCAGTCAATCAATGCCTTTACACGGCTCACATTTAGAAACGTATTGGGATACGTATTGACGTGGGTAGGTTGCACTGCGATCATGATGTTAGCTGCTCCCTTGGGGACTTGTGGATGGACGTCTGGGATACGTATTGACGTGGGTAGGTTGCACTGCGATCATGATGTTAGCTGCTCCCTGGGGGACTTGTGGATGGACGTCTGGGATACGTATTGACGTGGGTAGGTTGCACTGGGATCATGATGTTAGCTGCTCCCTGGAGGACTTGTGGATGGACGTGAAGGGTTGTGTTTCGGGCAGCCTACTACCACTGGGTGCTGGGAGGGTTATTAGGTTGCTGGTTGGCTGGTCCCCACTTCTATGTCCTAAATTGCACCTTATATTGTCAACTACTTTTGACCAGCCCTGTGACCTACAACCATGTTCTTCAATGAACCTCCATCCCATCCCAGGCTGGTGATGTCCTATTCCAGACTGTTGACTGATTTCTCCAGTCTCATAGATGTATTTCATTAACAGTCCCTCCATCCTTGTTCTCCAGTCTCATAGACTTATATAATTAATAACCTTTTACTGCAGTGGGCTAAATCAGGGTCACACAGAGTGTTTCTTGGTAGTCTTAAACAAATCTACATTGAAACAAAAAACACCTTACACACATGGTTATGGTCTTTAAAAAAAGAAGACGCCTGTACCAATGAGTTTGCATCCCAATATTAAACTTTATATACATCACAGAAGACTGAAATATAACAAAACCACTTGACATAGAAACACCAGATTTCAGAATTATGAATTATGAAATTATGAAAAATATTAACAACATTCCACCCATCAGTCCACTAGGTCATTTGACCGCAGGAAAGGGCAACCAGTCCCTCCATCCACGTTCCAATTAAGAGTCCCTCCATCCACGTTCCAATTAAGAGTCCCTCCATTAAGAGTCCCTCCATCCATGTTCCAATTAAGAGTCCCTCCATTAAGAGTCCCTCCATCCATGTTCCAAATAAGAGTCCCTCCATCCATGTTCCAAATAAGAGTCCCTCCATCCATGTTCTAATTAAGAGTCCCTCCATCCATGTTCTAATTAAGAGTCCCTCCATCCATGTTCTAATTAAGAGTCCCTCCATCCATGTTCCAATTAAGAGTCCCTCCATCCATGTTCCAATTAAGAGTCCCTCCATCCATGTTCTAATTAATAGTCCCTCCAGCCATGTTCCAATTAAGAGTCCCTCCATTCATGTTCCAATTAAGAGTCC